>NW_008758336.1:0-815 GCF_000715545.1 Opisthorchis viverrini | reverse complement strand
CCAGTGACGGCCCATCATACTCGTAACTGATGGAGGTTGTGATTATTGGGAATTTCCCTGAAAAAGGACGGTGAAATAAACAGTGGGCATTAACGAAATACACTTCATCACACCTGTGGTGACATGGGTAGGGATCCAAATTTACAAGGGCTCTTTGTCTCCCATAAATAACATACCAGATGACACAACATCAGATCGTTAGGAATAAAAATGGCAGGCGAAAGCAATGCGAGTGATGGCATGACGAAAAGCTTCCTGGCTGGAACATGATAAACGGAAAAAACTTCAAGCTGCAGGAAGTGTGGAGCCAGAATAATGGATCTTAAGAGGCAACAGAACTACCTCGACATGGCCGGCCAATTTGAACTAAAGACCAAAATCCTCACAAGGGCTTTATGGTCTTGGGCTGCTGGGTGTATGGCCACGGAAGGCATAAGTGGGGATGGTGAAATGGGTGGATATGTAGTACGGATGAATGTTAGTAGGAAACTAAGGATCTGAGCGTGCAGTGAAACTTGAGCGATTCACTAGTGTTGCTGCTGGAGCAGGGTCGACTGAAAAAGTTAGTTAGGAGAACGAGTTCACGAAAATCTTACGACGATTGACTGACTTGAGGAAGAGTACGAACAAAAGTCACCATGAGCCTTACATCCAACAGGAGGTTCGGCAGATTTTAGTGAACGCTTCACGGGGGTGGCTGGCGACAAATAAAGGCTGATTGCGTTCGCCGGTAAGGGCACGAGTGGGCGAGAGGGCGCGGTCATAGTAAGGAATGAATAGTACAGTGTGTGTTATCAAACTGGGTATCACAGTGC
>NW_008758335.1:0-815 GCF_000715545.1 Opisthorchis viverrini | reverse complement strand
AAAATATTCATAAGTATCCCTCAGGTCCGTGATTGGAGCTGGCCCTGAACCAAACCACAAACCCAACTCCGTCCGTAACCGTTACCGAAACGCCCACCCAAAAACTAAACGAAACACTAACACTTACTCTTGCCCAAACCATACACCAAACGCTAACCATAATCCTCACTGTGATCAGACCCCGAACTCTCATCCTAAACACTTTGCGTAGTCTCATGCACATGCTCCAACTTTGTTCAGCGTTTATTTCCCTCTTTTTGTGAACATTTCTAGCCTTTAGTTGTTTGTCTTTTTGTAAACCATCGTTTCAAAGGATATTGTATTATATTTGGTCACCTAAGGATCCGGAATTGCTGCCAATTTATTCAAATGAGCTCCTGCGTTCAATTTTAACGAATGCTGTTTGGGAGATCTTCATTTATCCCAATGAAGCTCGAGTATTTTGTATGATTCAGGGTATTTGCATTTCAAAATAATATTATCGTTGAACCCTGTGAAGCGTGAGGTTGGTCTAACTTACGGAACAACGTAGAGCAGAGCGAAAAATCCTGCAATATTTACCCTATTTCAGCGCATTTACAACCCTAACGAGCAATGTTCAGCACCATGCAAAGCCCGTTCCTAGGGGAGATAATTCAGTATAGACACGGCATTCTTATGAGGTAACGACTAGTCAAATAAACCAAATACTCTACCATAGGAAGTCCTCTGGAATAGTCTAATTTGGATGTTGCAAAATTTGACTCCCACGATGCGCAGTGAATCAACAAGCAAAATGGGAATTTTTGCGAACATACTGGAACGTGCGGATTTCT
>NW_008758334.1:0-815 GCF_000715545.1 Opisthorchis viverrini | reverse complement strand
CAACCTTATGAGTAGTATATTACAAAAGGGCCCAGAAATACTTTTTCCTGATATCTAAGTCCCTCGGAATTGTGTGATGGAGGCTGACTACTGCTGGCATGTTAGATCTACGCATGTTGTATGCAAACTGATGCACATCACTGGAAGCCAAACCGTCCTGATTCGCACGCTGATTGGCTATCATCGCCGTGAACGGTGTTGCTGCCAAAGCTCTGTGTTAGCTTTTGTGTGAATGGTTCTTCTATCAAAGAAATGCCAAGAAAAAGTACATACTCACCCACTTTTGCAAATTTAGTGGTTCTGGTATCCTTATAGAGATTCGACTTTCTTAATGAAAGTTCTGCTGCTTCGGACAGTCTATGATGAATACCGATGCGAAAAAAACACTTTCTGTTTGAGGAAAATAGTGAAATTTACTACTTGATAATTTACAAGTAGTTCAGACTCTCTCGTTGTTCAAGTCTTGAGCTTGCCGGGCAAACCACCTAGTCACAATGTCTTGTATTGACCCGTTTCCAAACCGCCTGGCTTGCGAGGTGTCTCTAAGTGTTGTTCAAAGCACCCTACTTTATCTCAAGAATTTAGGGAGTCTCCAGGAATTAAGCATTTGCTCTAAGGGATTCTTCTCTTTTGAGTAGTACTCATAACACGTCTATCTACAGCACTTCAACAGGTCTCTCGTATGATGTGGACTAACGCTTGAGAGGGGTTGCCTTACTGCAGAGAGCTTAGAAGTGAAACAAGCTTCTTTTCCGAGCTGGACTGTATAAAATTGTGATGTGACCGTGTCTTGAGACAACATTTAAAAGGCATGT
>NW_008758333.1:0-815 GCF_000715545.1 Opisthorchis viverrini | reverse complement strand
TATGTTTGATATATCCATGGCTTTTCTAATATTTGTAACGTTCATTCAACAATCGGTCAATTCATTTGAAGAGGGGGACCAGTTGTCTACTGAATCCATCGTACAATTCAATGTCACTCTTTTTCTAGCACGATTAATCTTTCTGAAATGCTTAAAACCAAAGTCGATATTCTTAGGTTGGCAGGGGTGAGAACCCCCTGAGACTAGTCGATCAATGCTCAGTTTGCTTGTCGCTCTGTTTCGGCAGGCCTGATCTAGTGAACATCCGTAAAAAAATATAGTCGCATTCTAAGTGTTTTCATTTCTTACACTTTTTTCGATTAGGAGCCGAAATATTGGTTTTGACAGAATGTGTGCTTGAGCTTTTTTTTCAGCATTTCAAATATGCGGTTGAAAGACCTCATTACAAGTCAAGGTAACCGGGTATTAGTCTGAAGTTCGTTCAAGATTGTACAAAATACATCAAGATTACACACACAGTTCATCAAAATTTTCACACAATTTCAGAATCCGTTTAGTTTGCCTGGATATCGCGTTACTGGCAGGGGCTAGGTAAAAACTCATCAGACTGACCAGATGGGAGATAGTCGTTAAGGGCAATGCGTTACGTTTAAACAACGCACTGCGGTATCTCGAAGTGCGTATCAATCGAAACATTAGCCGGCGTTTTTACAGCATATTCAGTTGAACAATTTCCTAAACGAGGGATTCGGCTGGTATTCAGAAAAGTCAAACTCTAAAAACAAATTGTTTTTGAATGAATGGGTTTCGTGGATTTCATGCCATATGGATCCACTTAGAACGTACTGTTAGTA
>NW_008758332.1:0-815 GCF_000715545.1 Opisthorchis viverrini | reverse complement strand
GTTTCATGCATCTTATTGCAACACAGTAAATGAAAATTCGATCAAAACCATCATGCGGTCAAAGAAAGCAAACAACGTGAAAAACACGAGAGGCTCCCTGTACAAATACCAACCGGCCGAATTTCGGCTTCTCTGTTCTGTCCTCCTTTGAGTGCATGTCCTTCTGAGGCTTCGCCTAAAGAAGAGAGGTTCTTAACTAACACATTAGCGATACTTCTCCGATAATAAACTTCAAGTGTGAACAAGAGGAGTTGCCGGCCCAATCAGCTCTGGTAGAAAACAAGAGTTTCTCCATTTGAACAACGGGTTAGTGAAAACATGTAAGCCAGGAGAAAACTGCGTTTAGCTGATCACCCTATGGTTACCACACTCACGTCTAGCCCTTTGTTTGAAAGTGGACCTATCACCGACGGCTTCCTGTTGTGTGGGCAGTCTATTTTCACAACCGCAGACAAACAAATCAGACAAGCACTTACCGAGGATTTCAACCCCGTCTTTGAACATTGCGAGTGGAAGGTCATCCGAACCAGGGGAGCATATGCAATCATTAACCTCTAAGGTCGTGTGAGTGTCCAAGTTCACCGTCCAGGGTTCTGCATCATCTATGGCCTCCAGATGTGTGGCAGATAGTGGCAAACATACCTGTTCTTCGACACGTTAGTCTCACCGGTGGAAACGCTCGTCTCTGTTCAAGATGATCTCTCCCATCCGATTTCTGGGGTTTCGCACCTAACACCGCACTGGAAAACGAAGAGTGAAGCGACTCCGAACGAGTGTGTGGTCGGGACCCAGAAAAACAACCGGCAGTCATTCAT
>NW_008758331.1:0-816 GCF_000715545.1 Opisthorchis viverrini | reverse complement strand
TCGTTCCCGTTCGCTGTAATACCCACGGTTAGCTCAACCGCCAAGGTCTCTATTCAAACCCCGAAGCCCCGTTCATCTGACAAACTTTGACGTTCCGATTCTGAAACAAGCAGAACAGCAGCTACTCTTTTAGCTGTAGTGGACTCGCCTTCTTATGCCGTTTGCTGTCTCTGAAAAGAGAATTCGGAACAAAAGTACGGTTACGGGAGTGCCCTCGCAGCAGTTTCTTGTTGCTTTCGGGTTGCATATCTCTTGAAATCCAGAAGCCACCGCTTCCAGTAAGCTTGCTGATAATCGCTATCTGTTCATCGTATCTGCCTAAGGAACAACTCACTACATCTCCGACACTCCCATTAAGTTGTTCAACGTTTTGAGCTCCGGTATTGTTGTGCTTGCACCATCAGCGCTGGTAGCGCTCAGCTGCGTGCTTGCTCAGGGCTTGAATCGAGGAAGAGGGACAACAGCGAATACCTGTCCCAGTTATTTGCTGGCCACAGACTGGGGTTGTGCAGTGTCAGCTGCGGAAATGACCAAAACCACCTAATTACATGGTGACCCCGGCCCACATTCAAACCAACACGGACGGAACAAACCGCCATGAGCACACACTGGAATACCTATGAGGAATCTGGTCACTCATTATTCCGTTCGAGATGATGGTTGCAGAGTCCTTCACCAGCTCGGATCGAAATTTGTGCAAAACGTGAGGGAAGTTTCTGCTTCTTTCAGTCAGCACGATCGCTTTGTTTTCATTTTACCGGTTCAGCTGGCCTTCTTCGAGATATCACGGAGTTTCACACATTTTATAAGCCACTA
>NW_008758330.1:0-816 GCF_000715545.1 Opisthorchis viverrini | reverse complement strand
TTGTTTGTCTCATTGACCAAAATGACCGGTCTACCGCCGGCTTCTAACTGCACAACGCCCCAAACGTACATCCTCAGTTGCTAGTCATCCATTCGGTTCATCGTCTCATGCATGGGATGTACTTTCCTTGGTATGAGTAAGCCTCTATTGCGGTATGCAACCAGTGTTGCCAAACTCGTGTGTTCATCAGATTCAGCAATGGGTCGCAGCTGCAATTTACCATTCACTCTATTTTTATGTCATTCAGAATACGATCTCCGACCAAGTGATTACCTGAGAGCTCAGCTTCAAACCCGCACTCACTGATCGCTTGTCTGCCATTATGCACCCAGTGGAATGTCTTTGTTTTCTTACACTCTCCAATCTTCGAATACCTGATGAACTGTTCGCCATATTTCAGCGGAACACTGGTCATGGAAACCTCGCGGAGCCATCACACATGATTCGTGCTCTAGGCAATTGATGCGGATACTGTCAATATGGCCTTCCTACCAATTCGTTTGATAAGCTCAGGGATGAGCAACCATCCAACTGAGCAAAATTTGCGAGAGTCGTGTTTGCTTACTTGACGCGGCAAATGGCAATGAATATCAGTAATGCTTCCTACCTTTCTGTTGTGGAGCTTGCAGGATACGTATTGTTCATATTCACATCCCTCTGAACAGTCTGAACAGTTTCGCTCTTATTGGAGCTATACACTGATGATCAGCCCAAATAAGAGCGAGACTCGATTCCTATCTTGCCTACTGCCTGCTGTTTGAAGGACACACACCGATAAGATTACGAGGGTATACTTCAATTAGCCAGTAGCATGGG
>NW_008758329.1:0-816 GCF_000715545.1 Opisthorchis viverrini | reverse complement strand
TAACAAAACCAATGGGATATTCCGGACTTGTTGTTACTGGTATCGAAATTGTCGACCAGAAGAATGATCGATCAAATCCATTTCTGCCGTTCACGGGGAGATGGCAAGTGACTTGTTACTACGTGATTTTGAATAGAATATTAGAAATTCTGACAAGCAGGACAGCAATCAAAGGGTTACTTGAAATAGCCAAATTATTGCGAGGTACGGTTTTCATGACTACGCTGACTAGAGAGCTGTTCGGCTTCTACTCTGCTGGCCTCAATTTATCATTTCATGAATACAGTGATACACTTATATTTGTACAAATATGTGAAAGATTTTGCTTTATTTCACCCGGGATTTCTAGTGTCTGATGGCCATCCTTGAATGTTAAAAAATCCTGTACTTATCAAATTTTGATAAGAAACGCTATTACATATTCCTGACCGATCGTCCTTTGTGAGAACCAGATAATGTCACGTGGTCTCCCACGGTATCAGTACTGAACACCACGCTAATCCGTAAGTGACGATTTCAGCGACCTGTTTGGCTCGACTACCCATCCGAAAAATGTAACGGTTTGCACCGGTGTATTGAAGGGCGTTATGCCTACAAGCTCCATATTCCTTCTTTCCTTGCGGTCCATACAGCTTTCTGCAAACGCGCATTATTCGTGACCCCTAGTTTGTCGGCAATTCAAAATATTTAGTCTATTCTGTGAGTGTAAATAGACCTACCAACGCTGAGAGAATCAAGAGCGGACCAAGAACAATGTATGATAAGCGACATTTTCTTTGTTCAATCTGTCCGTCCGATTATCACAGGGAATTCGGC
>NW_008758328.1:0-816 GCF_000715545.1 Opisthorchis viverrini | reverse complement strand
TTACATCCAGACTGTGGTTGTGTACTATTGTTCTTGTTCTTGTATAGCAGAGTATAATGGGCGAAACACTGGATAGCTTTGGAAGAGAGCGCACTCTCATTCTTAGATTATCATCGGAGTCATCGGGTGTCATCTCACACCTCGGGGATATGGACTACTGACTACTCGGGCAGTTCTACCAAAGCATTTTGCACAATCTGGTGGGTTCCGCAGCAGAAATGGATGGCGGAAACCTTTGCAATATGCGCACACACAAGCGATCCTGCGCTAGTGGAAGCGTTTTGAACAAGAGCTCAGTTTGTTTCGCCCCCGTGGCGCTTGAAACAAATGTCTACCATTCAAGCAGACATTGCGTCGTCCACCCAGTTGACCTTTTAGTCTACTGGTCAGTTGGATGTTCTCATAACACGCATTCTTCATTTGTAACTTTGTAGCTCAATTTATACTATATTAACTATGTAAACGTTGGACTACTGTTGACTTGAGGACAAGATCCCAAAAACCGCCTGTCCAGCAATTATCTTTCCGTTGATTTTGATCCATCACTGTCGATCCAATAAGCGGTCTGTTAGAACCTCAGGTTTTCCCTAGACATTCGTAACTCAATCTCAAGAGGTTCAGTTGTCATCCGTTCCTCTCGTGAAATGAATTCCTGTCGATCATTGGTGGATATGCTGTCCAAGTAGGGTGGCATTACCAGTAAACGTCATTGTATCTGGTCCTACCTACATGGCAAATTTTCTGAGAGGTAACTGAAAGTGATTTTACGTATCAGGTTGCGCATACGTCTACTCTATTTGTGTCAAACTTATTGGT
>NW_008758327.1:0-816 GCF_000715545.1 Opisthorchis viverrini | reverse complement strand
CCTAGTGGTCTGCCGCGTGGTGAGTCAATCTCATAGCTTTTCGGGGCATGATCACGGACTAATACGGACAACTAAAACACCTCAACAAGCCAAAACCACGCGTTCCTGATGATCATTCGGGTGGCGGTGTCTAGCATAATTTTGCCAGTCGGACTTTTACAGATTGCGCGAATGTTGCGCCCTAAATCTAATGGGTACAAGACGAATGCCACATGGAGCTGACAGTTGAATTCGGCTTACCTGAACATGAGGGAACTGGATGATTGTGCAGAAAATTATCGACATACCGACGACCACGTTTATTAGCGTCCCGGTGTGACTGCGTGTGGACGAGTTTGGGCACTACTATCGCATAAAGTACAGATGGTGTGAGTGCTTTAGCGTAATTGTGTTCATACTTCACCACCCATAAACTGTGCCGGCGGGGGCATAACATGCGCCCGTTCCCGGCTAGAATGCTCGCAGTTTGGACTCAAATCTCAGGAAAGTACCGCATTCGTGACCAGTAGAGTACTCTAGCGTCCGTCTTGTTATAGTACTTTTATACAACAATGCGTCCTGTGCGTCTAAAAGATACTTAACAACACAAAACAGCTTTCTTGATCACCATTCCCAGTATCACGCGACTGGTAGACCATACGAGGAACAAGCGAGGAATGTTTATTTGTATCTTCCCACCAACTTTTGTACAATCCTGACACATGGTCACTGCAACCTTGAGGTACTCAGAGGCTGGTCCGGACACCAACAGGACAACTCTGAGCGTCGCAAGCATCAAGCATGGAGGGGGAAATGGACCAGTGGAAACTAAAAAAA
>NW_008758326.1:0-816 GCF_000715545.1 Opisthorchis viverrini | reverse complement strand
CTGTCTGACGTACCTAACTCTGTGGTTAGTGTCACTTGTTTCGTGCTAGGTGTTTTGTCCAACTTCCTGTCCCAACCACCGACCCGATTGCATCAGCTCTTCCGTATTCCATAGTTCAATTTGCGGACTCATTATTTGCTTGGATGCTGCATACAGTAGAAAGTTTTCGCTTTTCACAAACGATACCTCCGCTACGATTCCTCTTTGTTGAGGCACAAGCAGTGGAAATGACCGAACAATGGGAGACAGCATTCATAATTGCCCCCGTTAACCTGTAGCCACAGGTGCATCCAGCTTTACCCTTCACTAGGTCCCTTTTCTCAAGTGGACGGCAAAGAACGGCGTAACACAGATGAGCTAAACCAAGTAACCAATCCACATGGGTTTTTTGGAAATGAAAGTCTTTCATACCTATCTGTTGACTGCACATCACTTACGGTGAGCTAACTGGGCATTACTTATTGCCAGGAATGCGAGTTCAGGGTTGTGTGCTCAACAGCGTGTTCGATGTTTCCTTTATGTGACCCACAATTTTACGTGGCTTTACCAAGATTCGCAAGCACAAAACCCATTTCAAAACAATTCGCATTCATTGCCCTCACTTAGTAAATGAAACAGTGGGCCAGGTTTGAGAAATGCATGCCCCAGATTTGCTTGCTGTCCGTTGAAGGCTGACACACTGATGAAAAATTAGTTTGCCTAGATAACATTTCGTCTGGTGTGTGCATGTACCTCGTCAAGACGTTTAAACGATATGACTTTGACTCGATCTAAATCATATACTCCGTCTACCACTTGCCAACATTTTCAAAATTA
>NW_008758325.1:0-816 GCF_000715545.1 Opisthorchis viverrini | reverse complement strand
ATTTAAGTATGCATTAATTATTAGATCAGGTCCGAAGCAGGTCGAGCGGAATATTCATCGCTTGTGGAGAGCGAGTGCACGGGTGGCGTGCGACTGGCTCAATTGTGCAGCACGACGCACGTGATCGAAGCATAGACGGACGTTGTGCTTGGACTCGTTGGCCAGCTGGTCATCTTGTGACTGTAGTAAGTGGAAGATATCTGTAGTTTCTGCATTCTGCGCTGTGGGACAACCATGATATATAATGCTGTAAGCCGCAAACTATGACTCCGAGTAGGTGCTGAACGCTGAATTTTGTCTGCGAGCGTGATGTGAGGGAAGAACAATGTTCAGTATCGCGTGGTCACGTTGCAGAAATTGGGCGAAATTATTGCAGGATACACCAAATAGTTCATGAAGTTCCTCAAGAAGGCAGTGTTGAGTTTTGAGCAGTTGGACTAGTTTCTCCATCGTATTGTCTCAATGTGGGTTGATAATTCTGACGACATCTGCCCTTTGTTCAGGTTATTTTAGTAGGACATTATCCCGTGGCCTTGCTCACAAAAACTACCCGACTATAAACACTCACCGGACAGGTAAATCCTTATCGGTTCAACAGTTAGCCTCCCGCGTCAAGAGATCAAATCTATTCATGATCGCGTGAAAAAAACAAGAAGCCATTCCTAATAAATTTAGAAGGATGACCTATTTTCCAAGCCGAGGGAAAGGCTTATATCAAAATGTATCAACATTTATTTTGTCATATGCACTGACGAACATGAAACTCTCAAGACTACACAGAAGGCTTACAATCACCAAGTATAAAAAGGGCATTTA
>NW_008758324.1:0-816 GCF_000715545.1 Opisthorchis viverrini | reverse complement strand
AAAAAATATGTAGAGCGTATTGTGTAGATTAACAGTTCATTTAGTGAAGGGTGTCTTGTATTGGCCTATTCGTAGACAAATTCACTGGTATATTGAAAAGGATGGAATTATCAATGTATTGTGAAATTCTTACTAGGAATTTTCTTTGGTTTCTCGGAGTATCTGGGGTAGTTTTGGAATCCAACATGGATCCATTTCTCGACGAAGATCTCCGATAGACAAATGTAAATAGATTGCTCCAGTCCAAAGTGATGCTTGATCGCTCTCAATTTTTTATCATATCTGGTTGATAAGTCAATGGAACAATGACAGTATGCGCTGATTGGTTTCCTTGCTGTTATTTCAAAGAGTACTTGTTTTGTCCGTTCCCACAAATCTGCGCTAGATGGCAGTAAACGAGCGTTTTCTGATAGTTAGGAAGAAGAAATATTGAGGCCTAAATGCAGCACATAGCACGCTTGAGACAAATAGACACACTCACCCCTCAATTGCAGGGTAAAGTAAGTTCATATTTTGGTGGACAGTGTAAATAACGACGTAGGATTCGCGTTTGTATGTTCATATGCTGGTCCAAATTCTCCTTCATGATTCCGCGAACCTGCTCCCGATCGATTGTATGTAAAAGGAGCGAATATGGTGAACGCCTCAAAACTGTTAATTTATGATGTCTTATGACCAGTTCATAAATCCTTTTCTAGTCAGAATATTCGTTCCGTTTGTCGCATTTAGGTCCCAACACAGATGACAGTCCATCCAACAATTTTACTGAATGTGGAAACCGACTGAAAATGCACTAGATTCCTGGTGGCCAAGTCC
>NW_008758323.1:0-816 GCF_000715545.1 Opisthorchis viverrini | reverse complement strand
TGGAATGACTGTCTTTGCAAGGGATAATGCTGCACCGTTATAAAAACTTGCTTTTGAAAGTAATTTTCTCCGAGGCCCAAAATGTTCTAGCGCAACGTTCCTAATGTGCTTACAAAAGGTTTTGTGTATGGCCTCTTCTGTGAGGGACTTAGTCAACCAAAATATTTCTTGAAATCCAGTCTGGAGGGTGACTGCTCAACGGAGGAGTAGTATGCAGGTGCAAATAAGGCCATCGGACCCGGAGAAACTTTCATCTTAATGTCGCATGTTGTACTCCTGATTGATGTCATAATATGTGATGACCCTCTCATCCCAGCCCTATTTTGGAAGGGCTTCCGCTCCTCGGGAACACTTGATGAGTTCGTTGCCGGAAGTAAGCAGCGATTTTCAAGATGTATCATTTTCACGCCAAATCTCATAGCGTCGGACAGCAGCAATCTTTGTAGCGATGAGGTTTGTCTTTGAAAAGACTTATCGGGAAAGTACACTACACAGTATTGTTTGGTACACTTACAATGCGTCAGTTGATGGTAGATAAATCCGAAAGACAAAATGCCCGTTTTTTCTACCACAAGAGTTGTTCCATAATGTGCATGTTTTGAGAGTCGGCATGGCTGAACGAAAGCCATGAAATTGTGCAATATTTTTCATTTATTCTTCGCGAGTTTGAGACAGCTCAGTAGTTGGGGCGCACACTCTCTAACCGAAAGGTTCGTTGTTCGAAAGAAACCTCTACATCTCAGTTGCTCCCTTAGTTCTTCCTTCGGGTCGCATGGTCACTAGGCATCGAAAGAGCTTACAGCTGAATGATTATTA
>NW_008758322.1:0-816 GCF_000715545.1 Opisthorchis viverrini | reverse complement strand
CCGGATACATTGTTTCGGTCTGGGTCGTTAAATAGCTCTCCACTGATAGGACAGTGGTTCGTTCACAAGCTGTACTGGATTTTGTTCCGGCCTGCTCCCATTTGAATGATCGTCCATTTAATCGAAGTCAAGAAAAAGGAAATCACAACACAACAAACCTTGGAGACATAGAACCTGAACTGTTAAAAACTTAATGTCAGGGTGACCAGTCACGCAAAAGGAGAACAGATTACAATGCAACACGCTCATGAATGAACCAATCGGAAACGCGGAAAAACTTACTAGAAGAAAGTTTTCATCGAGTCCGTTTGGTACATAAGATGTCCAGAGATCAATGCAGCACAGTTCGTAAACAGACCAATGGAATTGCAATGCAGCTTTTCTCCAATCAGTTAGTCGCATCAAGGGATGCCGACTATTCGTTTACAGACCATATAAATGCCAGCAGATGTGGAGTGAATAACCATCCATGTGGGCACTGATGCTGCCCCCCAAGTCGTCCGTAGACAAATTTCAAAACTGAGCGTACAGATCAACACCAAATCGACTCACTCCAGCTAACCATTTGTCCATATACGGCCATGCCGCAGATGGTATAGATGTCATTTTTATTGGTCTCGTTTCAAACTCATCGCAGTCGTGCATTTAGGCATCCATTTATGATGTAAGCCGTACATGCAAAATTCAACTAGGCAACCTCCCAAAGCAATTTGTCGGGTCGGCGAGTACAGTGAACAGACAAGAGACAACACACTGCAGAAAAGTCCTATCGTGAACATTTTTCCCTGGACGAGACACGTAATCTGATGAATAATT
>NW_008758321.1:0-816 GCF_000715545.1 Opisthorchis viverrini | reverse complement strand
AGAACCCCGGTGCTAAAGGAGTGTTGTGGCGTGGCTTTCTCAGAACCAAAGCTAAGCTAGAGTAAGTGGGTTGCTACCTCTTGTCAGTATTTATAATTATTTTTTGTTCACCGAGTTTTATATGCTGGGAATGGTACAAATATATGCTTGCCTCTAATAGGTATGACATTCGTAAGTTCGGTGACAGCCTCGTATTCGTAACATTCAAAGTGCAGAGGAAGAAAATGGTGAAAACACCCGGATGTTGATCATTCTTGACTTTCGGCTGCTGAAGTTCATCAAATTATACAGGGTCATATCATCCCAGCCTGGTTGGTGTCTAGCAATGGTCGTGAGTACGTTCATCTCTGTGTTTGCATAATCCGTGCAGATAAAAATCAATCCCTAAAACACTCAGTCAAAGATCCATGCATGGAAATCCCTAGCACAAGAGAATGTCCCTTTGAGAGAGAACCGATTGGAAATTACACTTCTGTGGGGTAGAGGTCTCAGAACCATGAACTGCATCGCTGACAGCTTCGAAACCTACTTTTTGAGCATCGGAACGACAGGTATATCGGAACGTTATTGTGCTGGCATGAACTGCTTGGATTGTATAGCGTTGTAGAACAGGAACTCACTAGTCAAACTACTCCGACTACCTAGTGTTACCTATTGTGTGTTATATAATGTTATATGTTTTCATATATTTTCAATCTGATTTAGTGGTAATTCAGCTTTTAGCTAGAAAGTGCTCGGTTTCAGCACTGGAAATGTCTTTGATGAGAGTCTTTTCCAGTGAAGTGATAATTGGTTTAACGTGGAACCTCATTTTTT
>NW_008758320.1:0-816 GCF_000715545.1 Opisthorchis viverrini | reverse complement strand
CGAACAGAGGCGAATGTGGACGCCGTTTCAGCTATTCAAATCTAGTTTCTATCCTTGCAAGATATTTACACATTGCAAAAGGAGTGATACAGACTTGAAATCAACTTTATCGAAGCTAAATATGCAAGGTCGTACTATGCTTAGACGACTGTAATGCTATTTGTTGCCCCCCTGGATAGCGTCATTTTTAACTGGAAACACTCCCCGATCAAAAATACCTGATGGATTGGGGGTATATAAGCGGTATTTTACCGAAAGTTATGTTTTACTACCAAATTTTGGTACCAAAGTGTGATGTCTTACTTTGGCAATTAAAAGTATGGTAGAGGAATAACAAGTCGAGGCCCCAATATCAAAGTTTAGGCATAATTCGCCGGATTCATTTTGAGGTGCCTTCCAAGGGTGAAGGATACGTCAGCTCAAAGAAATTCACTAGTCCCAGCTTACACTGCAGTGCAATTAGCAAGGGAGGCCAAGTACATCATCCCGTAATATTTTTAACAGTTCCACCTTAAGAGACCAACTAGTTCATCGACGAGCTCAAGTGTAGTCAGCTTTCCAGGTGTCTTCTGATGCAGTGATGATATTCTGAGAACATCATCAGCGACGGGCAGAATTCGAATATTTGGGAGTCTGGTTTTAGAGGACAGATCAACTTGGAGAGTTGCAGGGTATTATTGAGCAACACCTGGTGACATCATTGTATACTCGTCTTCGTAACTGCATTAGCGTCTCAGTTCCAGTGCCTCAGCGTTGATAAAAGACGCACTAACAAGGAAACAATAGTTGTGCTGCCAAAAGGTGTGAAAATTATAA
>NW_008758319.1:0-816 GCF_000715545.1 Opisthorchis viverrini | reverse complement strand
CTGAGATCCAGTGGCGTCTGGCAAGGTTGTCCTCTGCCACCCTTTCTAAGTAACTTCACAACTGATGTGTGGCTGGCTCAATGGTGAAGACGTGACCTCAATGATCGGAGGGTCTGTGGTTTAAACATAACCCCAGCATCTCGACTTCTCCCGTCTGAGCTTGGACAACCTGCTGGTACCTCAGTCCTGGTGCTTTCTTTTGGTAGCACGTCAGATAGGCACCGAAATGGTGCTCTAGCTGCACGCTTCGTACTTGCTTGGTCTGCTTGTGCCGCCCTCATTACCTGGAGGTCGAAATACTTTTGGGGATTGCGCTTACGTACTTTAAGTACTGCTCCCCATGCGCTTAACATTGCTACTGCAATGTTGAGTGGGAACAAACCCAAACATCATGCTTGTATGTGAACCAATCGATGTAGCAGATAAGTTCGTCTATCATGGAACTTGCATAATAGCCCGGTGAACTGGAAAATGATGGAATCAATTTTCTAATTGAGAATGCTATGACAACTGCATCCTCGTTGGATAGAAACTCCGAGACGTGATCCACCATTGGTTAATCACGCAGCCAGTGACGCTCCTGCACGGAAGCGATTGCATTCAGTGCGCAACTTCCAAGTTTCACGAACTGACCGATCATGCCATCACCTCCGATGCTTCGGTATATTCCAGGCTCCCCCTTTTCCCGGTTATCACAACTGTAGCAGCTTCAACCAACGTACCCTATGTATATGGTTCATAGCTAATAAGCTGAACTGTGCTGTCAGAGGATCGTGAGAGTTCTTGTCATGCCACTTAGGGGCGTTGGTAATTGTC
>NW_008758318.1:0-817 GCF_000715545.1 Opisthorchis viverrini | reverse complement strand
GCTTTACAAACCTTAAATCGTGGGACTATACCGGCTTTTATTCACCGGATTAGGAACTGCTAATTCCCAGCACGTCCCGAAGTCCACGTCCACTCAGAGCCACGTGTTTACAAGCTAGGGAAGCCACGTGTGAACTCAAACAACACGTTCGATCACAAGGTCAATGAACGGTTTTGTTCAGATCACGTGCAAGATGGGTGGTATAGGCGCAAGGCAAAATAACAAGAAAGGAAAATCGCGTTGTGCCAGATAAAAATAGAAGGGAAGCATCAGCAATCGTGGGATTGTGAGCTGCATAAGAGACGTAGTAAATTCGAACCTTCAAGCTACAGGAAGTCTGTTGAGCGACAGGGCATTTCAATGAATTTGCTCATCCAGCGATCGGCCCACGTAATCTATTTAGCGACAGTTTACGTTGGTGGTTATTTAGTCTAATTTTTTTATAATTCAATGAGGGTTTCAAGGAAAAACTTAAATAGCAGCAGCCAATCAATTACCAAAACACGGATAAAAAATCCAATGAAGAGACCAATTATACAGACCGAATGCTCTGAACTAACAAATGGACGTATAGCGGTTGGTCACGTGATTCATTGCTAGACTGGAGGATAACATTTAACATGATTTGTGAATAGAGACTTATTTAGGCTATACATTGTGCGATTAATAGAATGTACCAAATCGAGAGACAGCAAAACACACTAGCAAAATGTTCTCCGGTATGATGCCAAAATTAAGCAACTCGTTTTTTTCAGTTAATTCTTGTTTCCCAAAACCCCGCATTGAGTTTTTCGAATGTACGTACCAGGTGCGAACC
>NW_008758317.1:0-817 GCF_000715545.1 Opisthorchis viverrini | reverse complement strand
TGAACACTGATGTCATGCAGTCGGTAATGATGGTGTCGGTGATGAATACTTCAGACAAAAGTTCCTCTTGAGTGTATTTTGCAATTTTTATTGGCTATTGTGGGTTGGTTAGTACTACGAGGAAGATGGTTACGTGAGTTTTTGTCCGGCCGGGATTTCTCAAAGACTGTCGGAACTCGGTTATTTAACTCAGACGCCTGCGTTCACAATGAAACGGTGCGGCCTTTGAGCTGGTCTATCTAACCATAGGAGATAGCTTGACTGTGACGTAACCAGTCTGATTCGGTGACCTATTGGCCTTTATGTCCAACTTTTCACCGCTTATATGTTTTACCTGTGGATAAATCTAGCCTTGCTGACTTGTATCACAGGACTTCGTAATACACCAACCAAGATGCCACTGTTTCACGAATTAAGAACGTTTTGCCTTGTGCTAACGAAGTCAAACACTGTTTCGTGTTCAACTAAATATCAGGCTTGGTTAGAGAAAGAAAAGCAATTTGTTAGACGCTTACAGGAAAAAGAAAGTAATAGACTACTGAAAAGATGTTTTTGAAATGATTAAAAGTACCACAGTCCCGAATAACAGCCACGTATACCCACTCAGAATGATATTCTTTTAAATCTGAATGCGAGCCACAATCACGCTGGCAACACTATTGAAGTGAATTTGTAGACCGGAAGTCCCCACTACCGAATGATTCTGGAGAAAATAGGGGAAACACTTGAGGGAACACACCCAATACGAATGTTGAAAACAATATAACGACGCACGCTCAGTTTTGCCCTTCTTGGGGCTCATCCCCTGTAGATAGCT
>NW_008758316.1:0-817 GCF_000715545.1 Opisthorchis viverrini | reverse complement strand
TCCTGCCCATATCCCTTGACAAGGCACTTTGTTCATCTCCCTTGCAGCGTCCTTATCACCATCTTTTGTCGAGAAACTTGCACGGTACTCTCTCTTCGTTTCGCTTTCTTGTCCATCGAAGTTCACCAACCGTCACCCCCTACAAGATCGGTTACTGTTCTTCTGGGAAACACAGAGTAGGTTTTTTTTCTGCGCAAACACTGCGGATGTACCTCCATCAATTATGTTGTTCTGCCCGTCATTTGTTGGTGTTGTTTGTAATCCAGGTAACTTGAAGCGCTTATGTTCACCACTCTACAATTGCTGTTGGTTCTTCCGGATCTTGTTAGTTGGCTATCGGAGCCTGTTCTTGTGATTTGAAAAGCTCCTACGTTTGATTCAATCTTTATCCGTCTGTTTGCACTGTGTACCCGTATTTAGACCAATTTGGCTGATTCGACGTATTTAAACCAGCCCCATGCCTTCTAGCTGAACGTTACTTTGTTCTGAAGCTTGATAAAGAAAGTCATAACCTCAGGTCTGCTCACTTCACGTTAGTTGTATTCGAATAGAAGAGCCATGTGCTCTAGATGCGTCCGAGAAAAACCATACCTATAGCTTGTAACGGTAAAGGTCCATTTTATTAAACTTTAACTTCACCATCTTCTACTACAGCGTGGAAAAAATTCAACGGCTGCTCGATTCAATTGAGATCAAACCGAGTTGCATCTACCGCGTCGTGAAAGCTGTACAGAGGCTCATCGTTTCTGGATAGGAACGCTCATTCTTTCGACAATTGATCTTTGTTTTTGCTTGTATCATATGTACAGTTTTTTTT
>NW_008758315.1:0-817 GCF_000715545.1 Opisthorchis viverrini | reverse complement strand
ACGATACCGCGAAACACAGAACGCGCGGCACGAAAACCCTAGACACTAACTGGATCTGTGTAGTGTAATGCGGAATGAAAATTCTCAGTGATCGGAGAGTTATATATTGACAGGCACTCGACAAATTACAAGCCCTCTAAGTGGAGCAAAATCTGCCACAATAAATGAAGTTCCGGATCCTCTATGATGGGTCAGTGAACGTCGGAAGAAACACTTGGAGTGTAAAGTGGCTGTCGTAGGTAGCGAGGACACTACTCGGGACTGCAATCTCGGAATCCAATTTCACACTAAATCTCCACGAAATCGGCTATGCTTTGGCTAAGCGACGTCTACCAACAGATGAACTGGTCAAACACATGTGTTATCAAACGCGGTATCCGTATTCTACATGACTTAATTCAGGTCGGCTTATGGACGAGCTAACGACTGACACAAATTATGCAAGCAAACATCCGGTATGCAGAAAGATAACGGAACTGCACCTGCATGATGAAACCCATTGTGCCGCACACATGATTACAGACGCACACGAATATCTGCTTCCGATGTCACCAAACCTGCATCTTATTTTGTTAAACGGCTATCTGCATGCAACACGCGTTCGTAAGAGTCATATCACAGAAATTTGCGAACAACCAGCGACGTCATTTTGGGCGTGTAGTTATCTGCAGGGCTCTTCAAAATTATCCAGTGCAGTCTGACACAATTGCTCGCCAAAACTATCTGTGTACATAGTTCCATGTTGCGTATTATGTGTGCTCTATATGTTGGTACAGACAAAGCGTTGGAGAGGCAACTAAAATGGATCATGCAGGCA
>NW_008758314.1:0-817 GCF_000715545.1 Opisthorchis viverrini | reverse complement strand
GAGTGCCGCAACAGGTGGTATCACGGGTTTCAATCTTGAGGGATAATGGATAGGGCCAAATGCAGACAAACGTTGGAATTTTGAGTGACGAAACACGTTTTGTTTCCTAGAGCACGACCTATTTAGACCTGGGACCTGATAAATCAACAAGTGTCAAAACAGAATCGGAAGTGAAAGATCACGCTACAGATCTAGGTGCCTATATGACATTAAAAAACATAAGTATGACTAAGAAGGAGTCTCTAATTTTTCCGTAATTCCGTATTAGAAGAAACAAAAAGGCGGATACAGTGTATCTGTCACCAATGGAAATCTGTCTGCCATTATTATCCTTGCTCTATCACAGTCCCATTATCAATTCAGTTCTGTTTGGTCGATATAAGTGAATGACACTTGGCCGTGGCAAAAGAGAGAGTAAAATTTATCCTGGCTCTCCTAACAAACACATTCTGTTAATGGATGCTTACAAACAGTCTACAAGGAATAGTTCAGTAGAATGGGAACAAGGGAGAATCCATTACCTCTGAGCTCGTGGTTTCCCATCCAATGTATTGGAACTTCATACTGACAGAAGTCGCCAATCTGTGAAGTTCCAATCTATAATTAACTTTGCGGTTGTTAAAACAAAAAACCCTACCCTCAGTCTCAAACCTGGGAAAAGTACTTTCCTAGTTGACCTGAGGCACAGGATGAAAGTCAGCTTCATGTCAGTTATGCTGCACGAATTTTCACTGCCATGTACAAACGGACAGCAGAAATTCTTGCACATATCGCGGTTATAAATCCTACACACTGTAACACGTGCTCATCTCGTACC
>NW_008758313.1:0-817 GCF_000715545.1 Opisthorchis viverrini | reverse complement strand
AGTTAGTCATTTAGAGAACCAGAATGGGATTTTAGGATTTGATCTCCCGTACTTTGTAGTAATGCTGTCTATATCAACTCCGCCTTACGGCAATAGTCAAAAAATGTTTTGTAAAATAATCAGCCTCAGTTCAACCGGACATTCGCCAAGTCATATTACTGAAGATCGCATTTCTTGTTACCAATAATCACAGCTTTTTGTAGGCATGTATCATCAAAATCCTATCCTAAGCTCTGCCCCGAAAGTTGGTCGACCCTTACCCCTCTGACCTGTACTTTCCCGAAGCCCACATTACCTGCTCACTGATTTTAAGGTTGGCAAACTCATTGGTCGGCTCACTGTCGGACTTAGCCTAATCAGTT
The DNA here is from genome assembly GCF_000715545.1 of Opisthorchis viverrini. Taxonomy (NCBI): domain Eukaryota; kingdom Metazoa; phylum Platyhelminthes; class Trematoda; order Opisthorchiida; family Opisthorchiidae; genus Opisthorchis; species Opisthorchis viverrini. The sequence continues at coordinate 455 of NW_008758313.1, read as the reverse complement.
TCGTACCATTTGTCTGCTGCATACTCCCCATTATCACCATCACCGTCCTAATACGATTGGGAGAGTAATGGGGTTTAACTACCATACTGAAGTGTCAGCTCATTTAAGGTAATCTGCCTACCAAAAACGACCGATGCACTTGTACCTTCATGCATTTACCTCAGTAATCGAAGGAGAAACTGACTACGTTAGCTCAAGCAGGGTCACGAGCAACCTTCTACAGGGGGAATGGAACCGACAACTCTTGAGCATCTCCTATTGAAAGTTACTTTCAGTTCAGGAGGAGGATTGCCTGCTGATGGTTCACATGACTATATTTGACCATTTTCACCAAGTTTGTTTCATTGACACTCACTAAAAGGACTAACTCGAGACAGTACATTATGGAAGACATGGCCTTCGTTCGTAACTGGGCAACGCGGCAGTAGCCCGGCCCTCGTGTTTCCTTCTGGTGG
>NW_008758312.1:0-817 GCF_000715545.1 Opisthorchis viverrini | reverse complement strand
CAGGAGCGGACGCGTGCTAACTGGGTTTATATGGGTAGCATCTTGAGCCCTTCTGCGAAATAGGTCATTGGCAAGCTAGCGTACTCCGGCGTAGTTTGAAATAAAACGGCGCTAGTAGTTGATGAGGCCGCTGAATCGACGCAGAGCGGACTTTATTGCAGGCGCCGATGGCCTTGAACTTCAACTCAATCAGGCGAATTTTGGGTTCGTCCGTTTGGTGGCCCGAAATCCGCTCCAAGCCATGGCGGTTTTTAGCTCGACTCTTTCATTTCAAGCCCCCGCTATTGAAAGCATTGTGGAGTTGCTAAAGATTCGCTTCGTGCCGTCTAATTGTAGGGCTGGCGAAATGTATATCACAGGTTTGGCGGAAGGGCTTAATCCAGTCCCCTAGTTCCGCTTGCAACAAACAGTTGAAAGATGTATGCGGCGTTCAGTAAGAGGCTTCATTTCGAAGAAGCACAAACTTGCAAAAAGGAGTGTTGAGCACTGGAAGCACTTGTGAGTCCGGTGGCATGTTAACACAGCGTAAACGTTGCAAAAGGCTGCACAAAGTTGTCATTAAAATCAAGGAATTTCGGTCCCATTGCGGCAGCAATGGCATAACGTCGATAGTCACCTCGTAAACGTTGATCTCTGGGATGTTCGGATACATTCTGGAGCAGCGTAGCCCATGGACAGTCAGACGGCCAAATGACGTTTATGTTAGACACATGCCAGAATGGCAGTTTGGCAGCGCTTATCTTGTTGCGTGCAGGCAAGCAAGGAGGTAATAACATGAACGTGGAAGTCACAGAATGAAAAATACTGGCGTAGTGAA
>NW_008758311.1:0-817 GCF_000715545.1 Opisthorchis viverrini | reverse complement strand
CTACAAACGAGCTTTTTACACAATTGCCTGATTCAAAACTGTGTTCAATTAACACCTCGGGGGATGTACTCAGAAAAATGTTGGCTGCGGTATATGGCAAAACTTGGTGGCAGGTTACAGAAAGGGTGCACTATGCCACATACGAAGAGTCCTATTGGCTCCCTTCGCTCCGCGAGCGTCTTGAAATTTATAGACGTTCCCACGGCAGTCGGTAATGAGGAACATACCTCGGCATCGAATCCCAGCTTCCGTGACCCCAGTCAGTTTCTTCCAGGATTCTGATGATCCCTCTTCCTGACCTTCGCGCCTATGGGGAGTGTTCGTGCATTTTTACTTGCCGTTTTCTTTTTATTCATCTCCTGAACGGCGGTCAAGTTTTCTCAAGCCTTCCCGTTTCCTCACTCTAACTCCTCCAGAGACAATGCTGCTGCCGGCCGATACCCAATTCTCTGATCAAACGGAAGCCACAGATGTCGACCGTACATCAGCATAGACGTGGGCGTGCCCGTGGTTGGCTGTATGCAAGCACGATAAACCAGCAACACCAATGGCAAGTTCACTTTATAGTCTTTTCCCTTTGGCCGCCAGCCACTCCGTTATAGTTCGATTATTACGTTCGTTGAACCATTTGTTTTGGAGTGGTATGATGCCGCCCTTGGCTGTCTAATACCCAGGTTCTTCAAGCAATTCCTAAACCATTCGCTCCCGAAGCAAAGCCCCTGATTGGTTAGAATCATTTCTGGCACCCCACGGTTGGCCATGATGTTATGCAATAATAGTCCGCTGATTGTCGGCAGCCGTTGATTAGGCACGGCTG
>NW_008758310.1:0-817 GCF_000715545.1 Opisthorchis viverrini | reverse complement strand
TGATGATCCTATTGTTCACTTCCCAGCCATCTCCCTTGGCCACTAGCCACTCCGTGATCGTTCGGTTATTGCATTCGGTTGGATCATTTGTTTATGATACGATACTATCCCTAGTCGTCTGATGCAGAGCTTTTGCAAGCTTCGCTCAAACTCTTCGCTCATGAAGGAAGGCCGCACTTGGGTTTTGATCATTTTAGCGCCCCATGACCGCCTAGATGTGATGCATTAAAAATCCAGTGATCGTCTTCACCCATGAACTTATCAAGGCTAACGCCTCGGCTCACCGAGACAGGGGTTCTGTCATTGTCACCATATTTTGATTTCCCCTGTCGCCACAGGAAACGGGCTCATGAAATCAAGGGTCATAAATGGGCGATTTCCGATACATGAGCGGGTTCCATGAGAATGGTTACTCCCTCTTATCCCCCTTCGTCAGTTAGCACCGCTTCGAGGACACCATATTATTGATTACCTAACATCTCATCCCGGACCATTTGGCCTTCTGCCAAAGTAGGTCGTAGGTCTTGGTTCACACTGAGTTCGCCATCTCGTGGCATTCAACGATCAGCTACTGTCTCACGACGCGAAGTATTGTGAATAGCACGTAACCAGGGTCGATGGCTTTCAAAGATATTATGCCAGATTCACTCGAGCTCAACCTATTGCAGTGATTCTGGAACATTTTCAATTACCTGTCTCTCTTTTTTATGCCCAATAATTTTTCATCCAACAAGTTGCTCCAAGCTTTCGTAACACGGATCCTACCGTTCGATGACGAGCCTATTGGCCTTAATTACAACCTTAGAGGTCTCATTCT
>NW_008758309.1:0-817 GCF_000715545.1 Opisthorchis viverrini | reverse complement strand
AAAAAAGCTTGCCAATAAGGAACAAAACGGCTTCACTTGAAACGATGAGTGTGTGCCTAAAATGACATGGCTTTGAGCTATATGTTCACGGGGCATTTCCCGACCTGACTAAAGCCTGTCTCGCACTTACTGATATCAGCCCATGGCTATTTCTCACTGTTTAATTTTGATGCCAACCCCCTTACGGTATAGGGCACTGTCTGATCGGCGTTTAGTGAAATTTCAGGGTCTCAATAGGCTCCACTTATTCTCCTCAGGCATCTGGCCTGCTCAAGCGTGCAAATCGGACGATGAATCAATGCGATGCTTCGACAAAAGTTACCGAAATATGTGTTCCGGTCGGATGAACTCTGACGAAAATACTGACGGGTGTCGCTTGGCACAAACCTGTCGATGCGGTCCTTAAGTGAATCTGACTTGTCAAAATGATTCCAAAATTGGGACGTCCGTAACCTGGTTTGCTAATTGCCCTGTGGAAATAAATCGAGCTTACGGAATAAAATTAACCAGGATCATAAATTTGTGCCATGAGGTTAAGCTATACATCACCCGCTTCACAAAATTTTGTCGCAAAGACGCCCATATTCTGACCACAGGTGCCCCATGAACGTCTCATTTATTATTCATGCCATGAGCATATGAGATCAAATCCATTAGTAGGCTTTGCTACCATGACTACGATGCATTCCGTATCAAGGACCATTAATGAGAGGTTTAGGAGCCAACTCTTGTCATGAAATGGAGACTACCACGTCGATTGTAGGATTACGAGCACAAATTGATGGTAGATCATATACTATATTCGTGAGCATAGCGA
>NW_008758308.1:0-817 GCF_000715545.1 Opisthorchis viverrini | reverse complement strand
GACCTGAATATTGTGCTTCACAAACAGAGGTAACTAAACATATGAAAATTATGGAAATACTGCGGCGCTCTTGTTACCGTCTCTATGAACGGTCTATTCTGACTGCTTTTAATAAGCCTTCCTCCGTATGCTTTCTATTAGCCTCCTAATTGTCTCGTGACCAAACCTCTAAACTTCATGCCTTGCCAGGGCAACCAAGTAAATAAACGTCTGCAGATCATAGCACTATTGTACACTCGGTCCTCGTATGTGCCCCTAGAATCCTCAGGAACCCTGACCACAATGCCACAGACAAAAGTGGCACTTCCATTCAAATATGTGATGGAATCAACTTTTAAGCTGTATATTCTACTGTTGATTCGCTGCTTCTGAGTAAAAACTACTCAAGCCGGTCAACTGACGTGCTGCATCTAATTCTGAAAGCTAACCAACTGTTTGAAGTTCCGTTTTTTGGTGGATGTTGATGATCCATTAACGAGTACAAGGCAGATTACACGAGGATTATATCCGCATTCGAATTTCTTCTACCTAGATTTGATTAACCCGTAAGTCTAGTTTGACTTTTTCATCTACCTCAGGAGACATTCTTTTTCAGCCCCGAAAAAGTGAACATAAATAAATCTGAGACGATTTAGGTCATGCAGGTTTTTTCTGATCATTCAATTATTGACAGCAAACACCTTATCAGGGATACATCTTTTGGATCCTGAAAACGCCATTTGTTTTGATCAGTTTGAGGCTTGACGGTGTCGCTTCTGCGTCATGGATTGGAGATTTTGCCATCAAAGTTTACGGAAAAACACTAATCGGCAACTTC
>NW_008758307.1:0-817 GCF_000715545.1 Opisthorchis viverrini | reverse complement strand
CAATTCCTCTGACGACTGCGTACAATTCTTTGGTCACATGTATTTTGGTGAACCCGTTGTGCTATGGAGAGGATGAAGATGTAGTAAATTTCAATTCAAATGCCCATATAACGTGAACGAAATCTGAAGCTGAACCGGAACCGCCGACTGCCTCATTGTCGGACGCGTTCTCTACCGGCTAAGTTATCGCGAATGCCAACTCATGCCACGTGCACTTCGCCACGGACCTCCAAAAAGGAAGACACAAGTCACTAGCTGGGATGATGGCTGCCACTTAAGAGGTCAACTGTTCACGGATATTAAACAAAAACTAACATCAGTGTATTCAACTGAATTTAGCCAACTGCTCAGTTTAGAATGTTCACCCGTCCCTTTTCCATTTAGCCTGGTTGCTCTGCCTGCCATTCTAACTGCAGATGCAGTGACGCACAGGTAGAAAAAATTGGACTTTGTCGCGAAGACTACCGAAGTGTTTGAGAAAACCATGGAACAAAACCGAAGTGTTGAGCCATGAAGCAACCAGGAGCCGAGATCATCGATATTCAATCGTCTTGTGACCACAGGTCACTCAGTTAACCCCAACTAAACGTTCAAAATAATCGTATGCAACCGAAATCCCCCGGCAATTAGCTATCAGTGGGGTGCTTCCTATCCGGTCTACCCGACCACTCTTACGTGCGCAGAAATTTCAGATATGCGATGTGTATCTACCTTGTAATTGACCTTCCGATGATCTCAGTGCGTAGCGCTCTAGCTACCTTTTTGACATTGTCACTGTGCCAAATCATTTTGAAGTAATTGCCTGTTTTGCGTGTTC
>NW_008758306.1:0-817 GCF_000715545.1 Opisthorchis viverrini | reverse complement strand
CGCATCGCCACTGCACAATTCATGCAGTTATCTAACACTGTTATGCCTAATGGAAGGTGAGCTCTCTAGGAATGTGCGTTGTGCCGAAGTTTGCCGAACGAACTCATCCTAAATGATGAATCTGAAGAGTCTAAGGCAAACATAAGTCACTAACCGACTTTCCTGGATGGAATTCGCATTGGATGTCCCGTTGTCTCGTTCTTGAAAAATACCGAAGAAGGTCAAAACATGCTAAAGTATGGTTTCGTGTTTTATTCCCGTAAACGGGTAACAAAGTGCAAATCGGTGATTATCCGTGACCTTGAAACCCAGCTCATTCAAACAAAATGCTATGATCAATAAATCACCGCGAGGTGCAAACGGAGTAGAATAACATCCCGCGAAAGTTGCAACTTCCGAAACCACATAGTGTCCGTGAAAATTAATTGGACCTGCTTTTAGTGAGCGACTTTCATCGGGGCTCCTTGGCTGCACAATGCTTTTAGCTGCAAACCCTTTGCAAGTGAGATCGAACTTCTTAAGTCGAAATGTTGTATTTTGTTGCGTATGAGCTCAAAGTAGAAACCAACATAAACTACCTTCATATTTTTTCAGCCCAGCAAATTTCATCGTCCACTGAGTGTGGCAACGGTATCCCTCTCAGCTTAGTTCTCGGTCGGAGCCTTCCAAGCAGGCTTTCCTATCAAAACAACCACCAAAGATGCACAAGGCATTTTACCGCCAAAAACGAGGTCAAAAACACTTGTACAATGCTTCATATGTACAGTGTAAGTGGCGACAACTGTGAAAATTCGAACGCCTTCTGGATGCGCCACTG
>NW_008758305.1:0-817 GCF_000715545.1 Opisthorchis viverrini | reverse complement strand
CCAAATCAATCATATCCTGCAAGCTTTGCCCATGTTTACTTTTTGCTCCCGGGTTATGGAACTTGTGAAAGAGTAGTCTCAAACAATCTAAGCCTTATGCTGCTGCCGGCAATCTAGAATATGAAATGCTAAATTCATCTGTCAGGAGTGAAGACCAATTCGAACGTCCAAATTTCACATGGGGCCTACAACCGCCCTCGGAAGTCGGTGCCAAGCTGACTATTCGAAAGTGTCAAACAGTTTCTCTAGATAACGCGGTCATGAAGTACACAGTTTGTCAACGCCCCTTGATCTGAAGGCACGACACAGCCAGTCTAAAGCGACCACCGCCCAAATCTGATTTAGTTTTCCCAAGAGCACTTCGGGCAGCCTACCATGTCAGCAAACAAAGAAAGAGTAAAGTCCGTATTGCTGTAATTCCGGTGTGCCTAATTGTATATCCTCTAGTTTTTCTCTACAAACACAAGTGCTTTGGTCCATATTTGAAAGAAATCAAGTGTGAGAATCGGAAACCCAGTGGACTGCCCATCCGGAACCAAAGAACGCGACGCATACGGAGGCGTGCAGAGTTCTAGTGTGGAGATGAGTTCACGACCTATCATATTCGGGCTTTCCGAAACCGTGTGACAGTTAGTTCACGCGGATGCGCGATTACGTTACGGCTTGGCACGGCTTCCGATGTTAGGCTCATTGAGCTTCATACCTAGAGGTGATCAGTGCGCCATAACAAGGACCAACAATTAGCACCGCCAAGAAGTCAGCAGGACCCATGCTTCGTTTTCATATGGATTATGAATGTGACGTGGATACGACGAAC
>NW_008758304.1:0-817 GCF_000715545.1 Opisthorchis viverrini | reverse complement strand
TTCTTAGAAAAAACTCGGTCCTATGACCCTGCGCTAACCGGACGAGTGCTCTGCCATTCGGTAGAGTTCAAGAGCCGTTCCACATCTTCGTCGAACTACACTAGAAATTGGAGTAAGAGAACGAGTGCCCGCCACAAAATATCCTTGTCAGAATGAGTAAGAAAACAGTCCACGCTATTCAGATGCAATAGGTCGATGTTCCTGGGAAATTAGAAAGGTCAGATTGAAAGAGGAACCATCTTTCCCCCTCCAAAAGCAGGGTCTCATTGTTGAGGACTCATGAGGTCTCAGTCTGCTTGTTCCAATTTCACACATGCAACTTAAGACGAGAGTGCGAAATACTAATTAGGTCACACTAAAATCTTACAAATCGAAGCGTAGAAAGAATGTTTTGGCATGCTTTTGGATGGATTTTGAACAATGCAAATGTCAATTTAAAAGTTCTGACTTATTTAGTGCTGTGGACAACACACTCTTATGGAGGACTTCAATTATTTTACAAATCCCTGAATATGCTCAACCTGAATGGGATATGGCTCATAAAATAGGATGGAAACCTTGAATTTACCAAAAAGGTAACCAGCATATCAAATACTGAAAATAGTCCATAATGTTACCAAATATACCCTGAAAACCGTTTGGAAATCTCTTCACCAGTTCATGCAACGAAGAACGAAACCAGAATTATTTCTATCAATAGAAATCTGGGAACGTCTAACGTTTTGCCGATTTTGCCTTCAAGTGTCACCAGCCGTAAGAAGAACTGAAGCATACCGACCTCACGTATAAACATCTGGTTGAAAAGTTTTTCTTTAGT
>NW_008758303.1:0-817 GCF_000715545.1 Opisthorchis viverrini | reverse complement strand
CACTCACTCACTCACTCACTCAATTATTCGCTCACTCAGTTGCAACCGGATATTCCGTCACTTGTTCAATGCTTCCCACACTCGTCCTCTGGTGTAAACACCAATAATATTAGACGGCATATACCAGTCACATTCGGTGCCGGTGAGAAACCAACCTGATATTCAATGGACTCGGGGCCAGCAACACCTTCGCTACGTGGGTTCGCAGCATCGCTCGGTCGAAATAGTCTTGGTGGTGCATTCTGTTCTTCAAGACTTGCCGCGTCCACGCGTTGGGACCACTGGCCGGCTCCCTTGGCGTTTATGGCTGCCACGTCGAATTGCCCGGATGGAGCTTCTAGCATACCGGTGACAACAAATGTTTCCTCATCTCCAGTCGTAGCTGCAACCACCCTGAACGCACCGTTATCAGGTGGCCAGAAGCGGACCACATATCCTGTGATGGGAGTGCCTCCGTTGTCAGTTGGCGCAGTCCAGGACAATTTCACACCGCTCTTCGTTACTTTGCGCACTTGCAAATCTGTTGGAGCTGAGGGCGTGCCTGAACAGACAATCGAAAATAGGCAATTAGGCAAATACTGAGCCAATTCGCACACCAATGAAAAATCAGCACTTGCGGACCAGAACTGACTGTTACACATTTTGTCAACACACACTCGAATCAACCGTCGGCGTTTGCGAAAGAGTTTTGAAATTACCCGATACTTGTTTCCGCTGATTTTCACTAGACGCCTGAGGGTCTTCATCGCTATGTTTCTTTCCAAGTTTTTGTAAGAATTTTTGTAATTTTGTCTGAAACTACCTTGCTTTGGCACTG
>NW_008758302.1:0-817 GCF_000715545.1 Opisthorchis viverrini | reverse complement strand
AACGATTTGCTTTCCTCTAGCATCGACTTTTCAGACGAAGGGCCCGCGAAACTTGAAGGGATTTTTCAATCTAAGGAACTCATCCGTAGCTCGGCAGTAACCTGAAGACTTTGAGGTTTCAACAGGATTTTCATCCTTCAGGCAGTCAGTCATCCAGCGGCAAAAACAGCCCGGAGCATTTGCACGATACTCTCAAACTGATTAGGCGAAGGGTGAAGAAAAATCAATATGAGGACAAAAATTACTTAGAGTGGTTTTTAGGTACAATTTTCTTGTGACATTTAAAACAAATAAGGAACACTCAAATCTAATTGGTGCTCAGCAGAAGGACAAATACAACCCGAATGATTCGATTTCAACAGTTTCAAGCATTTTGGTTCCCTGAATCGATTACGAAATCGATAAAATAGTGCAACGCTTAAGCCGAAAACGTAATCAGTGGAACGATAAGCTGGAGTATGTTGGACGTGACTCGAATAAGGTCTAAATTTATCTCCTTTTGATGTCCAAGCATATAATCTGTAAATTCACTTGAATTTCACTTGAGTGAAAAATAGCATATTAGAGGTGGAAACAAGCAGGAGATGACAAAAGAGTTGAGCGGAAAGTTTTGAAAGCTTCCGAAATTAGAATGTAATTTCAACAGAATCCTCGTTCCGTAAGGCAGTTCTTTCTCCGTCCCATAGGCTTTTTTCTCGGAAGGCTTTATCTACTCCTTTTCAGTCTAAAAGGTATGTAGATGGGAGATTTGTTTTCTTTAGCTTGGCTGCCTGGCGAATGAGTTAATGACATTTGAAACAAACTAATTAAATTTTTA
>NW_008758301.1:0-818 GCF_000715545.1 Opisthorchis viverrini | reverse complement strand
TGACTTGAACGTGTAAACATTCGCACAAACGTGGCTGGCTGGAATACAGTGTCTGTAAAATACTTGTGTTCCAAAAGTAGTGGTTGTGATCTTGCAACTGATCGGCGACCGCTGACACAGCTCTGTATGTTGGTTAACTGCGACTTTGATCTTAAACACTTCTTGCTTAAAAACTTGGTTATTCTTTTCTGGACTCAAATTCCTTCAGTTGATATCAAAAGGGGGTTTGAGTGCCTAAGAGTACCCACAGCCACCTGAATTGCCCTGTCCCCAACACAGATAAAAGCATCTAAAAATATCTGTGGTTCATTGCCCGTCGCTGTGCATCTTGGTAAAATGAGATTTTCGAATCATGTGGTGGGGATCCATACATGGTGTTATCGGTTTCTCACAACATACAAGTGAGTTTTCCGCGGTGTTACCTGAGCACTGCTTCACACAGTAGAATCTCTGAAAAGTACAGTTCATGATGTGGACAGGTAAAGTGACACTTAACTAATGTTACAATGTCCCTCTCAAGACTGTACCCGAAGCGATTGCATTGGCAATCCGCTGTCAGTTAGCGACTTACTTAGGGCAGAGGTGATGCATAAAGCTCGCTGCAGTTTGAAATAAAAGTGACAATGTTTTCCTTCTTTCTGAGGGGTACTGTGTGATCTGAAAAATACCTGGCACTTTCCTAACAACCTTTTACGGATATGCCAATGTTTGACACGTTCCTCCAGTAGTCTGCATCTGTATACGGTCATCCAGAAAAAACGCATTCGGGAAAGAAAATTCATGGTGATTGCTCAATGAATTTGAATCAGAGAAACTGA
>NW_008758300.1:0-818 GCF_000715545.1 Opisthorchis viverrini | reverse complement strand
GGGCACACAGTGGCGTTCGCCACCTATTAACGTTGTAACGGCGACATGCCTAGCAGTTATTTTCCAGGGGCTGGCGTTTGGATTATTTTTTCGCTCCTTACACGTAGCGCACATGCCTATTGTATTTTCTCCGGGTTTGATGTTGAAGTTGACCGGGATTTATTACTCGACGACGCTGAAGCTTGTACTTAAGATTACTCGCATTTCAAGCTCACGAATGCCTAGTTGGCACTGGGCAATGCGAAATATCCCTGTGTACCAGTAAAACGATGACATAGGTGCATTGTCATATGTAAAATTTGACGTCGACCAGTCGCAGTAACATTAGTAATTTTAAAATTCGATCTTATGGTTGGTATATCACACTGATCATAAGCTGAAATATGCAGTTTCATCTATGCCCATCCGTGCCTGAAACGTGTTGAACAGCAAAATGTCTCAGTATTTATCTTCACTGGGAAAAGAGCGTTGCGTCGCTTTATTTTGGGTTGCCCCGTGCTAAAAGAATTTTGGAATTGGTCTTAACGAATAGTATTCCAGTTAGAGATATTTGTTGACTTTGAAAGTTTACTCAGCTGAGTAGGTCACTCGTAAGAAAAAACTGCAACGTAAATATGCATAACATTTACACGGTTTTCTGGAGAAGTTAATTTTTGTTTTCATTTAGTGGTCGAGTGGATTGGCCAGCTGATCAGCACGAGAGTTGTTGCTCGACGCTCAGCTTGGTTGCGTTGCCTGGCGACCTTTGTCCACAGTTTACCACTATATCACGGTAGCAAACGAAACAGATAAGAAACCCTCAATCAAAGGTCCTTAAA
>NW_008758299.1:0-818 GCF_000715545.1 Opisthorchis viverrini | reverse complement strand
TCTCCAACTCGATGGGCTGCGCCAAGGCCAGATCAAGTTTCAACTTGAGCGATACTACTCACAAGGTAGAGGAAAACTTTGGACAGCCCATGGCTAGCTTTGTCCCTCTTGAAATTATATGAGCTGATTTTGCCGTGTGAAAAGAACCAGCCAAACCGATAGTTGTTTAATGCTGTTCAATTAGACAGCAACCTCGATGAACGAAAAACAGAGGCTGTAGATAAATTTGTACTTAACCAATTGACCAAAAACAGGATAAAACGGAAAGGTGAAAGTGAGAATGGCAGTGGACATAAGACAAATATTAATGAGGTGGATGAACACAGCCGGAACGAAAACCAAGAGAACCTCGTGTGTAGATATGTCAACAAAAACGGGGAAGAAAAGAACAAAGCAAGATGAAATAAAATAAAGTCATTAAGGGGTGCAACGGTATTTACAGCGTTAATTTTGTGCAACTGGATATAAAAACGGGCCCGGGCCGAATGCAACAAACACAGAATTCGCTTTACCTGTGGATGGGAAAATTAAACAGGGGAAATAGAGTGGTCAAAGATGGCCGACTAGAAGGGAGCAGTGTTTGTAAGGACCGTGGGAAGCAAATATACTGGCGAAAACACTTGAGAACGAGCAACAAAGTGAGGTCGATCAATAAACAACCGAACGTTTATCATCGACACCAAATGGTAAGCCGTTACAGTTGCTGTAAGAACAAGTATGGTCTAGTTTAGCGAGTTTGGCAATGATAAAAGACTGCACTGTATATCCGTTGAGCTGACCAGCTGCGAAGAGAGGATATTTGTGTTTGCTCTGATACC
>NW_008758298.1:0-818 GCF_000715545.1 Opisthorchis viverrini | reverse complement strand
GGATGATCAAGTCGATTTAACAAACCTTTAATACTACAATAAAATGGGTTATACAGTACAGTGAGCAGAAGCCAGGTCTTTCGTCTTTTACAACTGAATCTACTCACCATTGGAGACAGATACAGATACGATCTTATGACAATTTTTAAGATGTGCCTGCCGACATAACACCACATGAGATTGATGAATTTCCATCCATTTCGTCCTTTTTATTCCCATCAACCCAAAATCAAGTTATCAAATAAAGGGTGCAAGGGTCAGAATTCACGTCCGTCCGTTTGGAAATAGCGAATAAATTCCTAGAAGCAGTAACTGAAGAGCTCAGAACGTACGTGTGAAAGCGCGTACAGTTGTAACAGCTGTCCAGTCCCAAACTGCCTTGCCACTCGAAGGAAGCATGAGGGCTGGGCTCCTGCCAAGTTGCCCAGCCTAGAGAGGGGAAGTCGAGAGGCAGAGGTCGGGTTCAAACCGCAGACCTTTCGTTCAGTAAATCCGCTCACTAACCACTGAACGATCTCGAACGTCCGCGAGCAACCAGTTCCTCTCACTTCAGTCACATACAACAACAAGAATGCTATTCTCCAGAATACATTCTATAATGCGAGATCCCAAGAAATTTCAAGAATTTGTATGGCGTGGGCAATGTGATAGGTGCGCACTTGGTATGATTCAAAAGAAGGTTTATAGTTTGATGTAGCCGGTCGACGGTGATCGCTTCCCCAGAACAGCCATTTGAACGCCAAACGAGCTCCGGATAATACCTCGTGTTTTTGTAGTTTGGCTTAGCCAGCCCTCCATTCTTGAACGAGAGTGCATTC
>NW_008758297.1:0-818 GCF_000715545.1 Opisthorchis viverrini | reverse complement strand
TTGAGTGTAATCCCCGCAGTCTCCCCGGCAGCCAGCTCATCTCACTAGCGTTATTCCGCGTGATTATTCACAGATGAAGCTTACTTGAAATCGATCAAACAAACTACCGCCCTGGGAATTCAGTTTCGAATAAAATTGAAGCTACAAAGCCCAAATTTCCTCATTTTCCACGGCTGTATACAGTTGTGGGAAATCAGGTTCTTTTATTATTCAAACATCTGATCGCGAAGTAGAGGTTGCGCAAAAATAACGATTTATTCAAACATCTGATCGCGAAGTAGAGGTTGCGCAAGAAATAACGATCCATGCCTGCCATGAACACATATGACCCGTGACCCTTAAAACGGAACGAAGTTTGTTGCGAAGCCCGAAGCCATCATTAATCATTTCTCAAATTCCTGTCAGTGGTAGACCCGTGATTGTGATTTCAATAATATTACAATGCCCAGTTAGCTCTCCTGAAATGCTGTTTGATGACAGCTAGGAAACGTTCAGCTTTAGCCGGTGAGACGCAGGAAGATACTTGCAGTGCAGCGGTGCGTAAAAAGATATAGATTAACCACTATTTATTGGTCGGAACCTGTGCGACTGCGACCCTGATGCTTTCAGTGATGCCCCGCACTTATAATTCTAAGCTGAAAATGTGGTGTTTCTGGTTGTATGTCAGCTGCAGAGGCCTCATTTCCCGTGAATTCCAGTAAAACAACCGAGCCCTCCAATCACTAGCAAACTCAATTGGCCATAAAACAACTACTACTGACGTGAGTTGCTGAGTTGTTTGTTATAGAGACTGTAGTAGACCGTTGAAGATAGTAGCA
>NW_008758296.1:0-818 GCF_000715545.1 Opisthorchis viverrini | reverse complement strand
GCTGCCTCCAGAAACATTAGTGAACACTTTTTTCCTGAGCTGTGAATTGTAGTTCCAGCAGACGCATTGAATTGTGGAGCTTGGATAGTCATTTATCATGTCTCTCCAGGTGGCAATTGAAGAGAACCCGCTCATGATATACGACCCCAAACATCCGCCAGGCGTAGCTGTAGTCAGATGAGGGCAGACTCCTCAGTAGCCATTCGGTTATCTTGTTAGCGCACCGTACACAGATTTGATGCCTGATGATGAACTAAACCTATGGCATTTGGTCGCCTTGAGAGACACGTCTTAAATTATCATCACTTGCGCCTAAATGCCAAGACTGCGGTGTACCGGGCTTGTTGTGCTGTCTTCCTCACCGTACGATGGTAAGATTTGGACGCTGTAAAGGAGACATGTTCGGGTCCTTGATTGAGTCCGCAGACTTTTTCGAATGAAGTGGACAGACCGAACTCCGAACAGTCCGAGGGAGAGAAAACGCTGTCGGAGCCGAGTGCAATGTGATGCGGAAGAGTCCCCTTTCATGAAGACAATTAAAACTAATGAACCCCCCATTCCAAAACAACTTATTTATGGTCAGGTGAAGAATGGTGTTCGAAATCGGGGACTCTAGAAATCCTGCTGCCGGTATAAGTTTGGGAGTGTTGTTTGCAGCTTAGGTTATGAGAGGACCTGACACTCAATAGAATGGCTCGCGAAACTGCTACGCATTCACGAGTGAAAAGCCTCGAAACATGATGCATCGCAATGCTAAGCGTACCCAGTACAACGACGACCATGAAACATGTGGACGCACGTACCTTAGTGAGGCCAGT
>NW_008758295.1:0-818 GCF_000715545.1 Opisthorchis viverrini | reverse complement strand
CTGGATTGTAGGTGGCAGATGGCCAGCTGAATTGCTCCTCGAAGTACTGTGCTGAGCGATCCAAACGATCTGTTTTGTTGCATACCAGTGAGCCATTTTTGTCCCTGATTATTTCGCTGACAAGTGGTTTCCAAGGACCAGTCGAACGAATGAAATGGAACAATTTGCGCACGTTTCCAGCTTTCTTTGCGTCTTCCATTTCTTCGACCTTTCGGGTCCACCAAGCGCGGACACTTATTTTCATCTTGCGTCTGATGATGCGCCGGGTGGAATTGTGGTGGCGACCAGTTGGAATCTGCCGCCGGGTCTCCAGCAAAGACACGGTTCTATCATAGGTCCAATGCTTGTATGAGGTTGGCTGGGTTGTACCGCAAGCAGACGCTACTGCTTCGAGTAGTGCTTTGAATATTTTTCCCAGTTGTCGTTGATATCCGACACCGTACCGTCGGGCACGCATTCGAGGAGCTGGTTCTGATAGTTTCGTTTGGATTCTGGGTCCACTAGCTTCTCAGTGGCTAAGCAAGGTGTACGCGTTTTGCGTACACCTGAAAAGCGCAATGAAAAGCAGCAGCGTACAAGAGCACGGTCGGAGTCCACGCTGGTGTTCCAGCAGGAGCGGCAGGCGGTGATTGACACTCGCCACCGATAACTGACGGCGATGTAGTCTATTTGGATTCAGCGCTGGTTTGATGGTGGGCACCACGTTGTCAAGCGAGTTCCGCTGTTCCGGAAATTCGTAGTGCAAAGGAACAGCCTGCGATCAGCAAACATCTGAAGTAAACGGTCTCGGTTGTCTGTGCGTCTCGTGTCCAATCCAA
>NW_008758294.1:588-818 GCF_000715545.1 Opisthorchis viverrini | reverse complement strand
AAGGTGCGTATATGTGCTGATTATTCCACAGGATGAAACTCTTTCTTAGACTCCCACCAATATTCATTACCTCTTCCAGAAGATTTGTTCACCAAGCTCACTGGTGGCAAATGCTTTGCAAAATTTGATGTTGTTGATGCTTACCTCGAAATCGAAGTTGATGAACACTCCAAAGAACTCTTGACCATTAATGCGAATCGTGGTTTTTTCTCAGTTCCGTCGCTTTCATT
>NW_008758294.1:0-263 GCF_000715545.1 Opisthorchis viverrini | reverse complement strand
CTCGATATGCATCTTGCCCGCCACCCACTAAAACGCCTTCTACAAAAAGTTGTTCCATGGAACTGGCCACAAGATTGCCAATCTGCATTTGACAACGTGAATTCGCAACTTAGCTCTAACTTGCTTCTCACACAATACAACCCAACTCTAGACATTACTGTGGTTTCAGACGCATCAAATTATGGTATTGGATGAGTTATCTCTCAAGTGTTCCCTGATGGAAGCGAAAAAGCTATAGCCCATGCAGCCAGATCCCTGACAGT
>NW_008758293.1:0-818 GCF_000715545.1 Opisthorchis viverrini | reverse complement strand
TAACTAGAACACCTGTTGTGATGTTTGAGCTGAGTCTGCTGTACTGCGGGAGATGAGGACATGCTTCATGATAAAGTGTGCCAACCCTTTTGCCATTAACACCCAACCCAGTGCTCCGTGCACTAATGTTGATAAACTGACTTAACAACAAAGCATCCTTCAAATTAATAAAAGACAACTTAATAGCGTTATCGGTTGTCTAGGGAATTTCACGCTGCCTCGGCTCGCTAGCGGACTAGACAGTGTGATTGGAACTGGCCAGTTCTCAGCTCGCTCACTGAAAACAACTTACAGCCGTCGGTCTGCAGCGATAAACAAGTTGCGAACGCACCGTCGCACATAATGTCGCACGCAACCGGTGAACGGCCTTCGTTCGATCAGAGGGCACGCATTTTGCAAAACCTGTTTGTTCCAACTCATCAGAACCATGAGCATGGCATAAGGGGTTTGCAGGAAACTCATCTCCTTGGTAGTGTTTTGGTTTGTTCGACAATTCACTGTGCGCAAAATGAGGTTGCGGAAGTTATAACAGCCGCTGTATCAAATAAACAATAGGATTTGGTTTTCGTTCCTTACATATTTGTAAGCCTCACGCGATCAGAAAGTTATTCCCACCCTTAACAACAACAAGACAAGTATGAAAATCGTACATGCATAAATGTCTGGGTTTTTGACTCCTTTGTAGCCGAACTGATGATACTGCGTCGAGGATAACGTCGGCTGTGGTTATTTAGGACAGCTAGTCCACGGTGGGTTATATTTATGGTATTCTGTAAACTTCGAAGGAAAACGCTTTTCTGGCATAGCAAATGGCACCA
>NW_008758292.1:0-818 GCF_000715545.1 Opisthorchis viverrini | reverse complement strand
TAATAAACTTATAAGACTTAGAATGAATTTTTAAAAATATGTGTCTATAAAATGTTTATTGAAACTGCAATAAAACATAAATTGGATCAGCACTTAAAATATAAAAAATATAATTAAAATTCTAAAAAGGTTTTTGACAATTATTAAAAATGGCACTTTTAACAAAACATTAACATCAAGTCATGAAGAATTTGATTTCAATGTACCAAAAATTAAGAAATAAAAGAAATAGACCACTTGATAAAATTTATCCATTTATTTTTATAGAATGTAGTATAAGATTTACACTAAAGTAAAATTTAAAGTACATTGAAATAAAAGTGTTTATATAGTTATTGGAATTAATGAAAATGGCTTAAAAAACCTTTAGGCTTGTATATTAACGAATCTAAAAGTGCAAAACAATGGTTGTTAGTTTTAAATAATTTAAAAACAAGAGGTGTAAAAAAAGTTTATGTTTCTTGTTCTGATAATCTTAAAGGAATTTTAAAATCAATCAATTCAGCTTTTCCAGAATCAAAAATGTGTTATTCATCAAAATTATTAAAAATATTAATCTTAGAATAAGAAAAATCACTAGTTATTTGCCTTGTACTAATTGATATTGAAAAAATAAACAACAACAGTAATAATAAGAAATTGATTAATAATTTATTCGCAATTACAACTAATGTTTGAAAATTAATTTTTATTATAGAATATTTTAAGAGAGCAAAAACTTTTAGGTTTAGATATGAACCTTGAGAGTTTTTTATAAAATTTAATATAGTATTTACATTACCGATAATCTTAAAAAATTAGTAACTTTATATTATGTG
>NW_008758291.1:0-818 GCF_000715545.1 Opisthorchis viverrini | reverse complement strand
GTTTCTATAATCTCGCAATTGTTCCTGAGCTTTCGGCCTTGACGTTCACCGACCCACACGATTTCTTGCTAAGCATGAAACCCTCATTCGATATTTGTCCAATTTATTTGCTTTCATCCTAGCAAATAGATCGTGCAAATTACCCAATGCGAGTTGGTAACGGGGTCTTTTTCCTGAACGGGTGCCTGCGAGGTGAGTGGCAGTACCAGAGGAATAGGTTTGACTCGTCGATGTAGCAGGATTATTTACAGCGTCGAGTATAGCTTCACGGACGTGCATGGAGACAGTATCCAAGGGCAGAAAGCGGGATTCCTGCCAAAAATAGACTGTCTGAACAATGCATTTACATCATATTGGGTGTCTGAACCACAGCTTTCTTACGGGTGACTTACGATAATCGGATTCCTTGACTTCAACCATTTATTTGATTCTGCTGACCACTTCGTTCCCATCAAAATAATTGCAAAACGAGATAGGTATTAGAAGATTGTAGACATGCGCCATCTCTAACTACACGCTTATATTGCGTTTGACGATACATGAGATACTCTTCAAAAGCTCGCATGCAAGAATTAGCCGTCAACAAGGGTATGAACCAACCAAAATTTTCATTGCCGACATTGCTGAAGCAGCGAGAAAAAGAATGGAAGCTCTCGAAATCCTGGTGCTTGTATAATAATTTCTTTGACAGGGAATCTGCTGGATATGGGATATTCAGACAAACTTGTTCTTACCTCCGGAAGCAATCCAGAAGCGCAAGCGATACCGAAAAGGCGGCTATATATACCAATTGTAGTCATGAGAACGAAGAAGGTAGA
>NW_008758290.1:0-818 GCF_000715545.1 Opisthorchis viverrini | reverse complement strand
CCATCGTAAGTATTCATTTCTTGCGCACACATGCGGGTAATATGGAGCAAATGCTACCAGGCATTAACTCATGAATATGAAATGAGTGCGGAATTGAGGGACAATGCCTGGTTTGGACGGACCTTGCTCATAGCCGAAACAAAAGTGTGGCTGGCAAAGAATTAGGCTAATTGGTTACATCCTGACATCAACCATTCATATGCAAGTTTTACGCGGCACTCAAAAGCCGAAAGTATTCTTTAAAAACAAAAAAAAACAATCGATTACTTGCGTTGGGTATTGATTTGAAGGGTGCTGGAGAGAGAAGTTGGTGAGAAGTAGTTGCTCGAAGGAATTGCAAATAATAAATAATGGACTTGCTTAGTATGGGAGAACATATTGCAATAATGAACTGATATTTGAATCTCTCAAGGAGAAAGCATTCGCAAATCCGGCTCGACTTCATAGAGGTAATAGCAAACCTGCTATTTATGGAAACAGAGTTGTTTTAAGTCCAGCTTTCTAAGAAAAACACCGCAGACGACTCAGAATTTGGGGGCTAACCATGTTTGATCAATACGTCAATATCCGTTTTTTATACCTCCAGAACTCTGAAGAATGAACACTGGCAACAATAAATATTTCACGACTACCGTAGAAGAACATGTGGTGATGGCAAGAATATTCTGATATGTTGGAGGTTCGATCAACTGAGCTACCCATCTATCACAGTTTGCAATTGCTTATGTTCCTTGTTGTAGGAACCAGCGGAGATAAGCAGGTCATAACCTGAAATGAAGTTATTGGGAAAATCTGGAACAAATAAAGCTACATTACAT
>NW_008758289.1:0-818 GCF_000715545.1 Opisthorchis viverrini | reverse complement strand
CAAAACGAGAGTGATGTGAGACTGAACATAATATTTTTCATTAATCTGCATAGAAAATATCAGAGATGGCCGAAAGACAAGACATCTTGGGGTGTATTTCCTCTTGTAAAGGTGGAATGTATCGAAACAATGTTCATGTACACAGTATTGACAATGCAGTTCCAATTACAACGCCAAATTTAGTAAATTTCGGAACTAATATGAGGGCCATGTAAAAAACATGACTCCTATATCTCTAACTGGTAGCCATTTAAGGCTAACTGATTCCATTCGGGAAAATGACCGCATTGCAACCTTAGTTTGTAGCCGTATAAAACTGGGTGAACCAACATCTCAAGACCGTTAGTCAGTTATGGTTGTGTAACACCGCCAGCAGACTGGGTCTCGGGTCTTCTATGCGTATCCACTAATATCACTGTGCACTAATTTGATTAGAGTCAGTTATATGACATTACAACCAAACGAATATTGTCGAGGAACGAATGTCCATAATAATATTTGCAATATGAGCGCTTAAAAAAGCAGTGTTGGCTGCAATATCTTCGTCTGCTGTTCTCTGCTCAGCGGCTTCTTATGGCATTGATTTCTCCGGAGTTGAAAATGGGTCAGCACAAATCCGTTGAAATACTTTCCAGTCCGTAGTACACTATTTCTGGCTTTATATTGATTGTAATTCATCGTCTGCATGCATAAACTGTTGAACTGTTCGTCACTGGCGGCAAACAATTTTCTAAACTATAGAGGTGACCGTTTCTATTCGCTGATCAATAAACATTCCATGTAAATACCAGTACAATACAGTAGGAGATTTCATCTAT
>NW_008758288.1:0-818 GCF_000715545.1 Opisthorchis viverrini | reverse complement strand
AAGCGATAACCTTTAGTAGTAAATCTGTGTTTCATAAATTGTTCCTAGTGAAAGGAGGGAAGCCAAGTTTGCAGCTGGCCACATTTCTTAGGTTCCAACTGCATACAGTTTCAACCATTGTATCGATGGAGGAAAAAGCGGTAAAAATCTTTAAAAAAAACCGGTTATCAGTATGGTTAATACAAAGGAGGATAAAGGTAGGACGACTACTTACCCGAGTAAGAATGAACGCCTGCTAGATGGAGCTCATCGGCAGAATGAAAGTTGTAAAATCGAATATGTGATGAACGACAGTAATATTGAAGTTCTGTGAGTTTCTAAGATCTGTGATAAATTATTTATGGCAAGATATAGACCGCGTTGATAACCGCAAAATCATAATCCAACCATGGCTCTAGGGCCAGCCAAACTCCACAAGGCAGGTGCGCTCATGAGACTGCTGTTAGACGGGGTGCTATACTCACCCCATAATCTGGCCTGATTCTCGGTGGGTTATATCACACCTTTTGGCTGCAAATCAATCACACAGCTTTGCTAGAAGAAAGAGCAGGATTTCGGTGGACCAAATGAAATCCTTGTAAACTTCTACGTGATGTGCAAATGTACCTGAAAGGGACCCTTTATAAGTAGTTAAGTAGTTGTTACTGGTAGACACCATGCTCCCAAAACACGGCTTACCGTCACTCAAACCGTGGGGGTACGATCATGTCTGAACCTCCCTCATTTTCTACTCAAAGGCAGGTGATGGACCTCCAATTTGAGTTAATGTATCTGTGGAGGGTTTTAAACAAAATGTCTTCGCCGGACTCCTGCACCGG
>NW_008758287.1:0-819 GCF_000715545.1 Opisthorchis viverrini | reverse complement strand
AAGGTTACGAAGGCTTAACGGAAATATCATGCTCCTCGGAATAGTTTAGCGGCATTAAACCAGATATATCGTCCATCCGTTAAGTCTTGAAATTCTTGCTTAAAATCCCATCTTGCCGAAAGCAACCGATAAAAGTTAAAACTATGTGGATCATCTGATGAATGAATTTGTCATTCAACTGGCCGGTCACGTGATGTGACATATGAAAACGTTCTTGTGCAGATTAGTTTTCTGCGTCGCAGCAAAGATTTCTTTTGAATAAAAAAGCAGTAAAGCCAGCAATTATGGTGCGCAGTTAAATTAACGGCGATAAAATGCGATATTTCATCAGTTTTATGACAACCAATTTCTTCCATCTGATAAAATTACTCTTTCATTAAAATCTGATGAAAAGAAATCATTCAGCACGATGGTATTGTTAATGATTCATTACCGGAAAGAAACGCTTTGTGTTTTTTGATCTAGCAAAAGAGGATTTTGAATTGCTTGACAAGAAAAGTCAGTCAGATGAAATGATTCAAGAGTATACCTTCTGTACTAGTCAGAGAAAGTGTCGTGAAACTGCGTTGCTCCATGTGTGCTCCCAAATGCCAGAATTCCAGCTTGCTTGGTTTCTTGTTGACGCAATGTCAGTTAATTCTCACATAACCTCTCACGTGCTTCGGAGGCAACTTGATACCGAAATATCGCTGATTAGGAAGAAAATTCAGCAGTAAAAATATTCCAGTCAATGCATCTAAAATCCAACTGAAGATTTTTTTTCATTTTTTTCAAATGGTTCACTAACTCGTATCATCCTCATCGTCATCGTCATCATCA
>NW_008758286.1:0-819 GCF_000715545.1 Opisthorchis viverrini | reverse complement strand
TACTTCGTTTGGTTGTGGTGTCTTTATGTTTCTGACCGTCTTACTCCTCGTCCACTTCATTGACAGTATCTTTAGCCGAAAGATCTCATTACTTCAGTTACCTCAGTGACTTCACCAGACTCATTGTATGCCACCAGGTCTGAAGAGGGTCATGCCAGATACGTTTCAATATCATTTGGAGAAGTCCTGAACTCCTACTACCCAAAGCAATTTTCATTTACACTCCCTTGTCCACCTGATATGTTCTGTTTCTAAACCTGCCAACTTAATCGCAAGTCTTAACCGCCCACCTCACTAAAACTAACCAAAGCGCTCCGTAGGATCTCTTCGACGCAGCGACATTTGGTGTTCGCACTCCGTATCGACTAGATCAAAGGATATCTCCGGTATAACGGGGATAACCCAGGGACCATGGTGCGAATTTACTGACCGGAAGCTCCGTATTTCGAACGTGGCCTCTGTATCTCGGCTGCTCCTGTCTGGGCTTGAACAACCTGGCAGTATCTCAGTCCTTGCGATTCCTTCGGATTGCATGGCAGCTAGGCACCGGGAAGGTATTATAGCTAGTGTCTTAATTAGGACATGACTCGTCCGATAGAATACCGATATCATATTTTAACTCATCCAACTATTCGGTAAGTATTCTGTACGCTTGGAATGTTTAAAGATAAATTTGTCGTGCCGCAGCACCCTTAATAATATAAGTTATACGTGTCATCCTGCTCTCCATTTTCGACACCAAAATGTCTTCCGGAGTGGCGCTTAAGAGGTCGTTTGTTGCGGTGCCTTTGTGTTTGTAAAACTGACAATCAAATGCAA
>NW_008758285.1:0-819 GCF_000715545.1 Opisthorchis viverrini | reverse complement strand
GGGAGCTAACAAGCAATTTTTCAGTATTCTTTGCGTCACGGTACAGGGAGTAAAGCCCTAGCTGTTTTACGGGACTCTTACGCACGATGAAGGTTTTTTGCTCTTGACTGCAGCTTCGAAGAAAGGAGTTGCCTCCTTGTCATCCAAAGTACTGGGAACAGAAATATAGTTTGAATCCGGCAATCAGCCGTTAGACACAAAACACTGAGGTTACATCGTTCAAATGGAGATCTATCAACAAATGCGGTAGTTTGAATACAATAATAAAATGACAGAATGGTACGCTCTCAAATTCTAAGACTTCACCGGCTTCTACAGTTTGGTTTGGGAAGTGCTGGGATAGCAACGTCCACGTCGACTGGAGGCAAGATGTCCAAAACATAGCGAAACACATTTTGATCCAACTAATTCGTACCAGATGGTGGGTTAGGTTCAAACGAAATGGGCGCAAAACCAAATTACCAAAACGGGGGATCATGTTGCATACAGTAAGGATAGAAGAAAGGAATCAACAAGGAGGTACTGATGTCTGGTTCAAAAGGAGGTGTCACCCTTGCTTTTTGTTTAGTTTCACACGTTTTTCGATCGCAGTCTCGCAAGCCTTCGGAGAAATACCGACAAATGCCCGTGTGCAACCAATAAAAGCGAACATTTGCACTGATTCTTCTGACCCAAAACGGGAGATTTGGTATTCTTGTTGTAAATTCATCGACAAGTATAGGAAGCGTAGCAACCCGAGGTACATTAGGCTGGTGCAGACAAAGGACCCGGGGAGTTAAACGGTTGGTCTGCTTGGTCGCCCCTCAAACGTGTACACAT
>NW_008758284.1:0-819 GCF_000715545.1 Opisthorchis viverrini | reverse complement strand
CGCCACTTGTGACATGCCTGGAAGTCTGCTGGTCATTGCAGCATGCCGCAGTGCATGGCGCAGTGGTTTGGCCTTAACCAGGCATGCTCTGTGAGCTAGTTCCGCAGCAATTCTCATCGTTCGAATGAACAAAAAGTGTTCACTTCCCGAAAGTTTACTTCTCATAGCCAGCGTGGCGCAACAAGTTAGAGAAGTGGAACGCAACGAAATAGGACGGAGAGCAAAATGCAGAAATTACATATTGGGAACACGAGGATCTTTTCCAGATAAGCCCCACCACTAATGCAAAAAGTGTATGTGTGAAAAGTTAAGCCTCACTGCGTTTGCCAGCTCCAATTTAATGTGCGCACATAACCTTGACCTATTTTGATGAAAACAACTCCTTATCCGCATCTAGCATCACATTGTGCAAAACGTTTCTCCGTTCGGACGTCAAACCCTAAATGAACTTTCTGACGCTTTCTACACTCGTTCATGACAAGGAGACGGCAATACATTTACCGCAAAGCCACGGAGTGATCCATCAGCAACGTTTGTGCAACAATGGTCACCAAATAACACTTTCAACTGTTTCTGACAGGTGGATGTGTAATGCCCGACAGTGTCGGCAAGAAATCGGTCTTCGAAAGGGAACTTGGCTTGGAGCGGTCTAGTATGGAGTTTAGGACAGCAATTCTATTCATTTATTGCTGATCCAGAAAGTTGGCAAAAATCAAATTCTGCTCAGAGGAATTATCCATTAGCCACACGACCGCTGTTGATTGGAAGAACCTTCTTCGCGAAGTTCGCCCCTGGCGGCTTTTGCAGAATCCGACAGTT
>NW_008758283.1:0-819 GCF_000715545.1 Opisthorchis viverrini | reverse complement strand
AGGTTGCCCGTACCAACATAACGCATATCACACGCGACCTCCTCGAATACATCATGCGATGGCATCCTTCTTACATGTGGTTGGCAACTTCATGCTTTTTATCTCTCATTGTATCCATCCTAGTAAGCGTCACCGAAACGTTAAATGAAGTAAGTGACAAGTACATGTGAGGTGGTAAGGACTGCACATTGCCGTCGCTGAAATTTAGCACGAGTGCGGATATGCGTAATACTTACGAGTTCCAAGTTTCAAAAATTCAAGAGCATCCATTTTGAAATGCCGCGACCGCAACAAGCAACACGTAAAATTTATAGGCTTGCCATGTTTTGTAGTTCAAATCAGATGGCTGAACTGAATCGAACAAATCCCGTCTTAGTGCAGAGTTTACATAAGTGTTCCTCTCAATAATCAAAAATGGTTATGAAATCAAAACTGGAAGACCACTTAAGAACTGTAATGGCCAAAAGGTTAGAAATAGGGTTCTCTGCCTACGGGTGGAACAAAATCACCTCAAAAACGCACATCACTGCATTTAAAGATAGACATTTCCTAACTTCATTCAAAAATAGAAAGAGTTCTTCCAACTGTTGGTAGTTTTGTATCCATGGATGATCGTACGGTACACGTGATTACACACAAATGAAAATTCAGCATTAAGAAAACGTTGGCGCCAAAAGGCACACTTGTTACATAAGTGCACTACTCCGGTAATAAACTCCAGCTCAGAAAAATAGCCCCCTGTGTTTTGAAACAATGCATCATTAATAAAATGATTGGATGGGAGCTAAACTGCGGTTTCATTTGTCTGGTAAAATTTTT
>NW_008758282.1:0-819 GCF_000715545.1 Opisthorchis viverrini | reverse complement strand
TCGTCATCGCTACCACGCGTTCCGGATGGGAAATGCGTTGGCGGAGTACACCAGACACGGCTTGGCAGCATACGACCAGCGGAGCGCACACACGATCACACGTACACACACACGCACGCACGCACGCTGACCCAATCAGACTACCAATCATAAGGCAAGGTAGCGGACCCAGAGGTCGCTGCCTTTGACTCGTATTCGGTTGATTGGAGAAACTCTTGGGAAAGGTCGCCCACGGCAACCGACACGTCGGATTACAACAACCTATTCCACGATGCTGTGTTTTGACCTTATAATAAAAAAATTCTTATTATACACCACATGGCGCTGAATATTTTTAACACTCTTCGAGCTGATCTCGGCCTGGAATTCCTAATGGGGCTGAAAGTAATCACGACCGGAACACCGCCATTGGCTGTACAGAGTGAACAAGTGGATGACCATATTTGGTCCTGTAGTCATCCTATATATTTACACAGAAGCTCTGTATGTTTGACTCACCTGACAATACAGCAGTGTCCCGAGTCCGCTGTCTTCGGCTTACCGCGTAGTCTGAGACCGGGTTACCCGGGGGGGTAGGGAAACCCAGACGATAATGAGCGATCAGGCGACACCTTTTGATATCTCAATAGATTCGCCAAAAAGGTCCTGAGTGGGACGGAACTTTTATCCCTTCTGTTGGTTGCGTGGTGGCGTAGATTGAGTAAACTGAATTCTCCTCAGCTCTGTGGGTTCACAAGCTTCACAGGTCCGTAAGATTCAAGATGTTCCTGTCTTTCGGCTTGCGTCTGAGCAATGAGATCCATCGTACTTCGAGACTGC
>NW_008758281.1:0-819 GCF_000715545.1 Opisthorchis viverrini | reverse complement strand
CGCCATCACAGTCCACTGTTACCGGTATAGTCTTCTTGGCCTCAATCAGAGCTTCTGATTGTGACGAGATCCAATGTTCATTTGGGTGTGCGAGTGACCTCGGGAGAGTTATGATCAAACTGGATTCTCGTATGCACGTTTCGGAGATACGACATACATCAATTGAAAGAGAGAACAAGGTGTCACCAAGAGCTACCTGTTGCCCAAATTGACACAGAGTACAGATGTTCTTCAATGTTATGTTCAAAAGATCCCTAGAATTTAATAACGGTTGAGTTTGATTTATTTTACCGAGAAGAAGCTTAGATACAGAGCAAGGGTTAGGTATTTGACAGCTATGTGCATCAGAACTTGTACAAGGGATATCTAGGTAAAGTATGTACGGGGATACATATTAAATCTCGGCCGACGAACGAGGTTTGGTTGAGGGGCCCCACCTTGAGCCCATGGATCAGAAGTCTGATCTACAGTGAATGGATGCAGGCTTTTGTTCAGGGGATGACTCACTCGGCTGCACGGGGCTGGTCTGGCCCGAGGACGAAGAGGGAAAGGCATTAATGTCTCACTTCTGATGCGGCTGAGCACAGCAGGTGTTTTGAGCAGCAAGATTCCTTATTTTCAAATGTATTATACTTGCATTCAGTAACGCACCGACGGTCACGATCGGCTGTTGAGCGATCGGAGTTTTCGGGCTTTGGTACCACCCCTTCCTAAGCCATTCTCCCCCAGAGGAAGGCAGCATCACTGTATCCATTCACATGGATATGCTAGATGTCTGACGGAAACGCCCTATTGCCTTCGCAGAGAAAAGTACGGCGT
>NW_008758280.1:0-819 GCF_000715545.1 Opisthorchis viverrini | reverse complement strand
ATCATTACTGGCATGGAATTAATCAAACTATATAGGTCAACTACAGCACGGCCTGCATTGTAAGGTGCTTTTTCAATGAACGTTTTAGAAGTGTGTGTTCTGTCTCCCGCAGAAACTATGCTGCGAAATACTTTACACAACTGCATCTGATAACGATAACATGGTGGGCATGATAATGGATGTTTGAATGGAGAAATTTTGCTGATGTAAATATTTGGATAAGTGCATTGGGTGAAGCTGAATCGTACACGCTTTCGTCTCGTGTGGTGAAATCTTCATATCTTGCCTACAAGAAGCCAGATTAATAAAAACCATGGTATTTTTTTAGACACAGAAACAAACATCGATAAAGAAGTGCGTTAAAACAGCTAAAATCCGGTTATTATTCATTACATATATCCATTCAGAACATAACGAAAGGCCTTGAAAACGCATATGCATATATTGAGTAGTTTTGAAGCATTCTCATAAGCACACATTCTAGCGAGAACAATAGGTTTTGCGCAACATTCCAAAGCACTAAATATAGATGTCCTGTAATAAAAGCATGAACGGTGCTTCGATTCCATGATGGATAATATGAAGATTTTTGTGTAAATTCAAATCATCGACTAGATTTGATCTCAGACCCCGTGTTTCTTGAAAAACAGTAGTTGTTGTTTTGCAAACGCGACGTGTCACAAGAGACGCCACTTTAGACCCGCAAAGTATACCTACCACTAATTGCAATAATTTGCCTCCGGTTTGCAACTAGACACCTATCATTCTAGTAATTGGAAGGATAATGAAGTTTGCTCAGCGAAGGTTTGCATTCCACCT
>NW_008758279.1:0-819 GCF_000715545.1 Opisthorchis viverrini | reverse complement strand
GAAACACTGCTTCATGTTCATTAATTACACTGTAGCCTTCAAGTTCCGTCATTCAGTTTTGACGCCGGTGCCTGAGTGCTAGTCATTCCGGTGAGGACATGAGTGCTGAGATCATCCATCTTTCCAGTTCTATAAAATGGCATGGTGCTTTCCAGAGTGGCGTTCAAAATGAGGAAATTTGGGTCTGCAACTGTCTGTCAAACATATTAAGGTTCTGAAACATAGAAAGCAAATATTCGCCCTGAATTGTAGGTAGTAATTATACATTTCAGTCAAAGTGCATGAAATTGCGGTGTATCTAGTAAAACCCTTGCGTAGAATTTGTTCGTCACGCGCATACATTTTTGCATAAAATGTTAATGCACAATGTTGACTGAAAATAATCGGGTGTGCGCCCGCCAGGCATCCCGAAATGAGATTTCAATACAAAAACGCAACGTAGTCATTATGGTTTCTGCTAGGTAAACTTAATACCAGAAATCCGAAGACAATGCGCAGCATCACCAAACCTTACATGATGAAGTTACCTGTTGATTTTAGAAACCGTACATATTTTACAGGTTTACGACAATAACCACCCGTATAGTGGCGTGCCCGCAGGAAGAAGCTAACGTTTTTTGGAAGGGCTTCATCACTATGAATGCAACCGTGCGTCAATGATATACATATTTAGTTCTTCGAATAATGCAGATGCAAATGGGAATGCCTTGAAACGCTGCACATTCGTTACCTCTGCACTGAGACTCAACGACAGTACTCTTCTCACGAAGATGCAAGAAATTCCTAACCGGTGATCTCTAGGCTAGTACTTTCGGCACA
>NW_008758278.1:0-819 GCF_000715545.1 Opisthorchis viverrini | reverse complement strand
GCACGGTCAATGTTTCCACCAGTTGCAACAGAGCCGCTTCTAACTGACTATGTTGTTGCATTAGGTTTACTTTCGAAGCTTCAGCAGGTCTCATCCTATTAGCGAAGGCTCGGGTGTCACCTATTCGATGAAAGCAACTTTCGTCTTAGCTCCAGCGCCCTAGTTTTGAAAGCTAACTGTTAGGCCTTGGATGATCGATGGCAACCCAAACGCAATTTTGGAGAAGTATGAAGACCTCAGTAAGTTTGGGGTACTCTGAGACTATTTTCGAGAGCCGGACGATCCCAAAATGCGATTCATGTTTGATTCAAAGCAGACGAGGAATCAGATTTACGCGCAAGGGAAGAATACGTTATACCAGCGCCCAATGGTCCATGATCATCACGACGAAGCATTTTAGCCCATATTTCTGTTTTCTTCAAAGCTTCCTGTTGTCAGACTGAATATGTTACACCAGAAACGAAATGATACATTTCGTTTCATTTCATTGCTAAGGAGAAACTCAAGAAAAATGAATTTGCTGCAACATTCGCAACGAATGGGTAAGCAGTGAAAAATCGCTTCAAGAACGGTAAATGGCTAACAAGCTTGAATAAAAGTCACATCACCCGTGACACAACTGGATCCTGGATCTTGAAATTCACGATTACCTAAGAATGATATGAGTAGGTGATTCGCGGAAATCGCAATTCGGCGATGTATTTGACAATCCGAAATCTGCACATTGGATGGAGAGAGGATCCCACCCGGTTCAATGAGAACCCAAATAGAGGCGCTCGAAAAGTGATCAGTGCCACACGTCCACGATAATAAAAGTCG
>NW_008758277.1:0-819 GCF_000715545.1 Opisthorchis viverrini | reverse complement strand
GTGGTTCAGCAACATTTTGCTTTGGTTTGTTTTCGGTATAAGTGTTTAAAGCATTCAGTGAAGCATTCAGCGAGGAGCTTAACTGGAAGCAGCGAGTCAGTTCTTGTAAACGTATACCGAAATGTAGCCAAAAGAGGCCAAAATATACAACCGCGTTCTTTTGAAATAGGAGATGGACGTCTAGCGGTTTGTCACGTGCTTCATTGCTAACGGGTGGTTAACAGTTGACATCAATTGTGGGTAGAGACTGACTTAAGCTATGCAAAGTCATTCCCAACTCACTTTGCCCTGTCCGATCGATAGACTGTATCGGAACATTGGACAGCAGAATATTCTTCGGAATTATCCGCGAAATTTAGCTACTCGTTTCTTCAGTTCATTGTCATATTTTCCAAAACGCTGTATCGAGTTATCGAATGCACGTCCTAGGTGGGAATAAGTGGCTCACCGGTGCAATGCACCGGATTTGGAAATCTACGAATTAGAAATTCTTCACCGATTAGGCTGGTTGACCTCATTTAATATTCACAATGTGTTTTACCCGACGACCTGTCAACACAACCTAGGTACTCTAATCCATGATTACACTGCGACAGCAAAAGAAAATNGATGTCGGAACCAGTTAGAATTCACTAAAAAAGGAGTACCATTTCGACGGTCAACCGTGTGTTGCTAACATTCGGTAACAAATATTACATTGCGTTTTCCATTACAACCCCAATGGTTGATTGTCCACTTCCGTTACCCCCTCAATACAGTTAGGAAATGTTAGTCTCAAAACTTCCCGTGCAAGAAATTAGTACTAACAATTTTTATTAG
>NW_008758276.1:0-819 GCF_000715545.1 Opisthorchis viverrini | reverse complement strand
GGTCTTGGATTCGCTTTAGCGATAGTTTGTAGAACCCCTTCGCCTTCTGGGTTTTTTCTTAGGTAGACGTTGACTGTTCAGTACCAAAAAGGGAATGAAACAAACCCATCTTGGCCTGAAAGAATACTCAGTTTTATTTTACCTTTATCTAATTCGTATCGTATCACTGCAGAAGCCAAAAGACTACGAGTTGTTTGTGATCGAGGGATGTGAAACAAGCGCCTCGTAACAAGCAAGAATTTTACTCGTTACTCGTTTGTTATTCAGTCGTTCCAAAGTCCTCTCCAAAGAACGGGATTTTTCATTCAAAAACGTAGGTGACAGAAATTTACAAGAACAGGCCGACCCTTGGTAACTCGAAGTGCAGTTGGTTTGTGGTAAGCCAAGTGCTACGGGATCTACGCGCTTTCATGGTTGGTATCAACAAATTTCCGCCTGCACATGCTTGGAACGCCCAAACGACATAGCACATAAGTGGTCCGAGTAGCGAGCACCAGATGGACCAGACGGACTCAAGCTGCATTAGGGATTGCAAAAATATTGGACTTGGAGGTTGGAGCAGCATTTTTGTAAAGTAAGATCGTGGGTCCCGTCAGCACTCTGAGTGCTCCAGATACATACTCATCTGGAATCTGGAAATTTTTGAAAAAAAAATGCGTAGATCAAGGTGGTAAAATTTTCACGTTTTTTATGCCCTTCATGACAAGAAGATCGAAACAAATTAGATGAAATATGTCAATTCTCCATATTTTAACACACCCTCACCGCCAGTGACAACCTGAAAAATTATCCATCAGTAGTGCTGAACACAAGTCTCTG
>NW_008758275.1:0-819 GCF_000715545.1 Opisthorchis viverrini | reverse complement strand
CCTTTGTCCACATAAAAGTAGAATTTCCTATGGAAGGAAACGATTTCATCTTGCATTAGGAAGTTTGCTAGTGGCGGTATTTTTCTTCAAATTTATAGTGTTCACGGATGCTGAGAAAGGTAAAAGAGACCCGGATTATTTTTGTTCAGGGGAGAGTAACCGTAATGGCAAACGATCAACTGTGCTCAATTGCGACCCAGATTTGCTTTCTCAAATCGGCCCTACCAAAACATGGCATTGGTAATTCACACGGGGAGTAATCACGCGAGGATGCTGATGGGTGGAGGTCAACAGTACATTTTGTGTGCGCACTACACAACTCAACGCAGTCCTCTGTAATCCGACGCCTAGCCTAGTTGCCATGGTTACACTGTGTGGGTTTGTGGGAAAGCGAGCATAACTGATCATGATTTTCGGCCGCCACAATATTTGCTGTACACAACAGCACCAAAAGTAGTTCTGCAGTGTTCATTTTTCCCCTGCGTCTACTGCGATATGTCCTTGTTGTATCTTCATAGGTTTGTTCATGATGGTCAGGTGTTATAGGCAATCTGATTTTATTGATCGCCTTTGTTGATATCATTTGTCCTTTGGAAAGGAGTCAAAATCAACTGATTATATGATTGGTCGAAGTAGATCACCGAATTTGTGCTCCTGTTCTCCATGATACTACTTCCCACGATTCAATTGGTAGCACAAATAAATTAGCCAGTCTGGAATATGTATGCATATTTTGAGGCAAGGCGCAGACTTCAGGTGACTGACTAACGGTGGTGCCTCGAGGGCAAACTTGATGGCTGTATCACTTCTCATGGCAAG
>NW_008758274.1:0-820 GCF_000715545.1 Opisthorchis viverrini | reverse complement strand
AACAAGTGAAAGTACGAACACTTGCCACGCTATCAGAAAGCAGAGCACTCTACAGGTATCTACTACCCTCATTTTCGCCTTTAAGTAACCACAACCTGAACCGATTTGAGGAATATTTCGGATACAGTATCCTTTCGGGTGATAATCAGCTACCACTCAGTACTGGACCGAATGGTAATTAGTACAAACAAGGAAGATCAATAACTCTACTTAATTCGAAGGAAGCTTCGTTCATTTGGGTAGTCATCGTTTCGGAGACGTCTGGTAAACAGTCGGTGGATTTTTTGTTTGCCAACATTTCGCTTCATTTGAAAAAACCCAAGGATCCGAAAGAATGAAATGTAAAATGCTCTATCGTTAAGCAATGCTACGTATTTGTGGTTCTGTCCTTGAAGCGACTAGTAAGTTACATACTGGTAACCGTTCCTGGGTAGAACGGTTAGGTGTGCACGGAACCCGGAGCTCACCCATTTCTTCCAACGACATTCATTCACGGACTGAATGAGGAGAAAGTTTCTTTACTGATAGTCAATCAGGACAAGGATAAGGCGACTTCCGTGCCATGTACTACGTACGGAGGAGTGACCACGGTGCAGTGATCAGGATTTTGAACCAGAAGCTGACAAGTCCTTTATAGTACATGCTAAAGGACCTGACCAACAGCAGTTACCTAGAAGTTAACCCTTCATGAAAATTTTTACGTGCACCCACAGATATTGACCTCAGACGTCAAGTCGGTAGGTACGTGATGACGATATTTGGATGCAAGCGGATGTGGTTGTGTGCCTCCCTTGCCAAACTGAATCTGGATGAAGTTCAG
>NW_008758273.1:0-820 GCF_000715545.1 Opisthorchis viverrini | reverse complement strand
CCATCTCAGCGGGCTTCCTGATATTTGAAGTTGTGGCCTGTTTTCTTCCATTCTATATCTTTGCTTGTTCGCGTTGGTGTTTCCCAGATATCCCCGAAAAACATTCGTCGGAATTTGATTTGTATTTTTGGCCACAACATGCCTCGAACCATTTCAAAATGCCCAAATGCAGGTTTGTTTGTGCCACTTTGGATGGTTGTTATATCAAATGAAAAGTTGGTCCGTGTGCTTCCGGTCCGTTCAATTTCCGAGCAAAATGATCAAGAAGGACTCAAGTTTGCCTGAGCGGCGTCAGCATGTGGGCGCAAGCAAAAATAAGAAAGTAAGAAATATTATATACTCTACAAAAGAGGCAATTACTAGCAAATTAGATGTGACCCTATCTGAGATCAAGAATATGCATGAACTGCGCTTCTCTGAACCCGGCTAGGAACTAGTGAAAAGAAGCACCTGGTTAAAATACAGAAAAACACGTCATTTGTATTGGAAGAGGCACCCGGTAAATAAATCAAACTTATCGGTGGACCCAAGAGCGCAATCGATTTATTGCAATACATATGACAGAAGAGCAAGAAAATCTGCGTGCTCGCCTGTTCCTTTATTTTACTGTGAACAATGATTAGTTGTTGTATAGACCTGCAAACGCCCTATGCAAGTGCATATTAGATTTGTTTAAAACGTCCAGAAATTATTACAACGTGTCTTCGCATTCACGTGTAATTGTTTGTTTGGTAGCAATAGTGATTTTGAAAAATAGCGTCTCGTGTGAATTGAACATTGCCTCACTCATGTATGGCGATAGTGTGAAAATGCTGTCCAC
>NW_008758272.1:0-820 GCF_000715545.1 Opisthorchis viverrini | reverse complement strand
AGGGTGAGACTTATTGGTTGAATCTCTGCTACAAGTGGTGCCAGATGATTTGTTTGTGAATCAAACCACCTGAACATTTGAAAGGAGGACGCGATAAGGAGGACCTCCATATTAACTAGAAGCGGGGATTTAACAAATACCGGACCCAATTAGTTTGTCCTTGAAAGGGTTAGAAGACAATGAAGCTGCTAATCAGCTGATAAGCAAGCTGATAATCAAAGGAAGTGACTAGATTGCTTTTGAGGTCATTCGGCATTCATCCAGCATCAGCAGACGGGCTACTGGTTTATGACTGAACAGGTCATCAAACGCTCACTTTATAATCTGAGTGAAAGTCTGATCAGCAGCGTCTATGATTTGCTTGCGATTGCTTGTCCAGTTCATTATTTTTGACCCTAAAATTGGCTCAAAGGCTGCTTGAAAGATGGTTCTCAGCGATGAAGCCATTATGTTCATCATCTCGCCCAAAAGGCTCGTCTGCATTCGTCGACAGTGGACGCATCACGTAAATAGCTGTGAGAACGTGATCATACCTTGTGACAGAAGACAAATTTATGAAAAGTTTGAGAACTAGTAGGCGTGTGTCTTTAGTGTCTTTACTAGAAATGCTTTGTGATGGAAGCTTGCTAGGAATAATTTCAGCTCAAGGTCATTTATACGGCCTCTGCTTGACTGATGCGCGAGGAAATGCGGAATGTATGATCATTATCGAGAGTAACCGAACTGTTGTACAATTTTTCCGCTACGCATTCAGATGCCCGAATCGACCGTATAGATCAAGAATATCAACTTCGACGTCAGCTGGCTGTAGAATCTTCAA
>NW_008758271.1:0-820 GCF_000715545.1 Opisthorchis viverrini | reverse complement strand
TCCTTATTCCGTGATCTCAACCAACTATTTGAATGCAATCACTTCAAAACCACACCATATAGCCCTGCAGGGTTTAGTCGAGTCGAACGCCTCCATCGACAACTCAAAGCCGCGATAATGGCCAAGTCATCATTCCAGGTTTGGTCTGAAGCAATTCCAGTAATACTTCTTGCAATACGAAACACCGTAAAAGAGGATATCGGATACACTCCAACTGAACTAGTCTACGGACAAACGTTGCGTCTTCCTGGGGACATGGTTGCTGCCTCGATGTCAGTTGATGATTTCTCACCATCAACGTAGGTTTCACGACTGTAGGATCATATGCGAACCATACGTCCAGCTGATACTCGCAAGTCAAGTCGACTCACGCAAGTGAATCCTGGTTTATCTTCATACACGCATGTTTTTGTCCGCGTTGACAGCGTCAAACGACCATTACAGTATCCTTACAATGGTCCGTTCGAAGTCATCTCGCGGAAAGACAAATACTTTACGATGGAGAAGAACGGCAAACTAGATTCCGTGAGTATCGACAGATTGAAAGTCGCATATGTAGATGATTCGAACCCCGATTCACCTGCTCAAGTCGACAGTCATACACGACCCCAACCGTCCTGTACAGTGACCCCAAAACAACCCGACCCAGTATCCCAGCCTGCCGAAGAATATCCGTTGCCAATTCTGAAGCACACCCGTACTGGTCGTACAAGCAAGATTCCGTTCGTTTTACAGACTACACCCCATACAACATTTTTCCCACTATAGACCGTCATTCCCTTATCATTACAAACGCTCTAGGGGAGAGTACTGTGGTGTT
>NW_008758270.1:0-820 GCF_000715545.1 Opisthorchis viverrini | reverse complement strand
GGTTACACCGAATATTTTCGACCGATTCCTCTGCAATTTTGTCTTTTACACTCGGACTGTGAGAAATGAAATACCAGATGGATGCGAGCAGGCGTCTTTTCCGATTATTTTGTTTGATGAATGGCAGCTTACATTGTTGTTAAAATCAAGGCCATAAAGAACACCCCACAATCATACGGTGTATTATTATCGTCAAACATGATCTTGTGCGGCACCGTATTTAACCACAATGATGAAAGTGGGTTAGAGTTATTCAGCACTATTGATCAGAGAACAACTTGATAAAGCCGATTACAGAACGGAAACTACTTTGAGGTTCAATACAAAAAATTTGAGCTCCGAATTTTGCATTAAGCTGTTGCTGCCTTTCTCAGTTTACGAGCGGGAAACTTCAAACGGTCATTACAGAATGCATACGGGGAAATTAAAATCCGGACACAGAAAATACTCAAGTGAAGCTTTATGGAATTCGTGGATGAAGGGGTTTAACATATTCCAATTTATGCTTTCTCCGAAACATTACAGTACCGGAGACCGGCTACTACAAATTAGCCGCTACTATTCATACATGGATAAAATGTGCATAAACGGAAAGTTTCAAGCCAAAATTCGGTTTGCAAACCGTGGATAAACCGTCTTGGCTGATTTAGTTAGGATAACATTCACATACAATAATCCAATAAAGATGTTTAGACGACGTTGGAGAGAATGGGAAAACAATCATATTATGAAAGAAAATCCTTTCCCATGAAAAATCGAGGTATAGGGTACCAGATACTCTTTAGTTCCATCCTTTTTCCAGGTTTATTTGTGTCATATA
>NW_008758269.1:0-820 GCF_000715545.1 Opisthorchis viverrini | reverse complement strand
TGAATTTTGTGGGAAGCACAGAAACACACAAATGGCAAGGATAATTGACGGTATATTGGGGATTTGGTTTAAACATGCGCACTCCTGTATTATTAGGGACGATTGGGACACCGACTGGCCTGCAACCTGCTCCACTGTTGTCGGGGGCGGTTGGGGATCCAACAAAAGTTGATGCGAGTGCATAAGAGACCGGGTCGGTGGGCAGGCTCAGCACACTGTCATACGGAGCGGAGATTCCTCGACCGCTACCCGCGCATGCGTCAACGGCAACCGATCCGCATGCTTGCCCAAGGAGTTTACCTCGCTTGAATCTAGCGATCAAGTGACTTCCAGAGCGCTGGTTGCTGCAGGCTGGTGAAGAAAAGAAAGATCCGCTCGGCAGGTATCAGTGGTCGATTTTAGGGATTTGGGTGGTGAAGTTTTGGCAAAATACCTTTGCATTTGGGTGAAAGCAGCTTTCGCCCTCACAGTTTGGAGTTTTCAGATAGATGGGAGGGGGGTTTGAGAAGTTTGTAGACGTATATCATCGTTTGCATCCTTGAATCGCTTTATTATTGAGCAATGTGACGATGGTTTCGACTTTCGGAGTCATCGAATTGTATAGACGGTGTCAAGCAGGTCACTTGCCGTCAAGAGAGCAGCTTTGTGAGCTCGGGCGTGATGTGATCGGGATCATTGTACATTAGGACCTAGTAACAGCAATCCAAACGCTGAAAAATCTCGGAGACAAGCGCGTCGACGGAAAGTAAACCTTTTTTAAGATTTAACGGATCATATTTTGCGTCAGGAGTCAGAAGACAACCAATTGTTTGTATGCTTT
>NW_008758268.1:0-820 GCF_000715545.1 Opisthorchis viverrini | reverse complement strand
ACGGTTTGTGCGGGGCCAACCGTGGTGCAGGATGCGATCATTTGGCGCTAATTTAAACTGAAGAGGTCAGATCGGATGCCGAACATGTAGAGGCCTGTTGAATGCTACCAGTCAGCCTAAAAATGATAGCTTGATGATGGGCACCAAAACCACTTACCTGTTTATAATCTAGGTACCAATGATACTCATTGGTTCCTTTGATTTTCAGCGCAATACCGCATCCATCTAAGTATAAAACCGTGCAAGCGTTGCAGTGTCATAGCTTCTCGCATCGGTTTGGAGGGCCATTCCCCATAATATTCGGTCAAGTGCCAAGTTCTGTAGCGCAATTTAGTTTTTCCAAATGACCTGAAGACTGTCTCAGTAGCGGGATTTCGAAAATATTTGAAACTTCTGCTCGAACAGACTTTGTAATAGAAGACGTTTTCGGCGACAGTGACTATTGGTGTACGGCGTGCTTTGCCACAAAACTAAGCAGCCTCCTTTCTGGCACCAAAATCATTATTTTGAACACATGATCGATGGTTGCTAAAGCCTAACAACGGTGTTTTATCAAGATGATACTCATCGGACATTTCGTAATTCGTTCCGTTGACATCTACAGAGTTCTGCTCAGTACGAAGACGACACTTTTTGTTACTCCACTCCGAGCAACACCACTACTACTTAAATCATTACTTGTTTGGGCAGCCTTCTTCCCTAGCGCTACTGACAATGTTTCGTGCTCATGAAACAACAACTCCAGGTGCAGCAAGTCCCTCAGTTGAATGAACGAAGATGTTCGATCTGTTTTGGGCACACCAAACTGTCAGAGTCATTT
>NW_008758267.1:0-820 GCF_000715545.1 Opisthorchis viverrini | reverse complement strand
ATAGCCTTCGGCCCCTGCGAGCACAGACTGTGCAACTCCTTAAAGATGACGGCACAATCCTGTGTGACGATTTGAGTGCATTCCTCTTGTACCCAGGAGCAGAATTGGTGTTTTGAACCGAGTCACAACTTGACATTCATGGATCCACCCGACTGTACGTCCATGGCCGAGTTTAACTAGACAACAACGACGATATCTGTCAGTACATTTGCCAACCCTCTGACGCCTATCAGCGTCCTTGGAATAGTCGGACTCGGTTTCGTCATGTACACGAAAATGTCGTTGGTCCTCTAACTCATCCGAGGTTTTCCTTTGTTGACATGCGCCAACCGATCTGGCGTTTGTCCAGGCCACAATATCTACCTTCTTCCCTTTCAATCTTGATGACCCATCCAACCACAACCAGCCTGCCTGCCGTCGAACGACTAAAATCGTCGTTGGCTTGTTCAAGCCAACGACCATAACCGGGCTACCGACATTCTCCTCTATCGCCTCTATCGTCTCCGTTATAATAGAAACAAACTCACTACCATAAGTAAGTCACTCTGGAATGCTTGTCTGCTTCACAGAATTGTTCTTGCGAAATAAAACCTGGTACAACCACGAAACCTATGGCTCTCCTTGTGTTTGCTTACTCCAAACAATTTTACCTGCTTCACGCAAACTACGCAGGAACGTTTTATGTGACCATAATTAGGAGATAACAAGTTGAAATATGTTTGTGATACTCTAGGCTTCTGGGAAAAGAAGACACTTATATGAAAACAGACTGTTGATTCCGCCTGCGAATAAACAGTGACCAGCGGTAACTTTCCTTGTT
>NW_008758266.1:0-820 GCF_000715545.1 Opisthorchis viverrini | reverse complement strand
AGGAAGAGGACCTGTCTGTGGGCGATCCACAGAGCTCCCCTTACCAGAAGGAAGCTCTGTCCAGGTGACTGGCGCTCACTCTGCACACCTATGCACCTGAGACACACAGCTGATATACCACATCTCTGTCACATCTCTGACAGTTGATATCCGTCAGTAAGCTCTCTGTATGGATTCCACGGGCGGCAGACATGTCCTCTGACATGCCTTTTCCATTATACTACTTGTAAGTGGACCTCTACCGATTCTATTTTTTCTTAGCATGGCTTTCAACAGTGCCTTGAATTCAACCGGAACATTTTGATTGATCAGTTTCGCGTTTCCGAAATGTTCCTTGCTGGTGCAGCTGTGTCAGCTGGTCAGACTTCGTCGTTACATAACCAGACCCTCCCATAGGGCACATGCGTATCGCTTGTCTCCGTGCGATAATTAGTGCCTTGGCTGTTGGGGGGATGCATTCAATCCAAAGAAGCATGTGGCTGGGTGTGCAACTTTGCCGAGACCGTAGCTGACTGATAGCGTGACCTGCTCACAATCCCCGCCCACTTTGAAGCCGTTGCATATCTACAGGGTGAAGTGTCTACCCTACGGTCAACAGTGCACTAAACCGACCGATATGTTCCTTATCCGTCAATGGCACTATGAATAGCGGGCTATCGTGTGATACGTCGGTGTACCTTCAGCCGCCGACGTTAGCCACCGTCCGCTAAATTAAAGGACTGATAACGTGTAGTGTGCGACTGAGCAACAAAAATGAATTCACAGACAGTGGTCAAATTTACCAAGACACGCGATCTTCAGAGATTTGCGTGTGTGTGTG
>NW_008758265.1:0-820 GCF_000715545.1 Opisthorchis viverrini | reverse complement strand
CAACTGTTGGATGAACTTCTCAATGCCGTGGCGAAACAACAGCAAATGGCTCCAATATGTTCACGCGAAAATCTCGTCGTGACGATTTTGTGGTCGCCACAGTTGAGGCCAAACTGGAGACCAAATAGAGCATGCGCGACACAGCGACTACTCAGCTCCTGGCAGCAGGCACCGGTAGCCCTTCCACCTCAATCTACTTTGGCAAACCCTGTCAGCAGCCTGCAACCTTTCACCCGCGGTCTGAACGCTGGCGGTTACAGCCGTAGGTTCAGGCGGGTCGTTCTACTGCTATTCGGAACGTCAAGGAGGAAGGCCGGCAGAAAAGACGCCACAACAGTCACGCAGAGACCAGTCACTGATTCGAAGATATGGAAATGCTCTCCACGGTGGACGCAGGGTCGACTATGTCAAACAAGGGACACACGTAAGATCATCAGCACAGCCGCGTCAAGTGAACCAACTTCATACCAGCAGACTGCGACCTGGTGAGGGGGCTACGTCGCATGGGACATTGGACAACCATGATGTCTCCTCTAGTGGAGGGTATCGCCTCCCAGATCAGCCTGCTGGCAGCGTCGGGGACGGACCAACATGTGACGGAACCTGCATGAGTCGTCGCAGTGGAGTTCAAAGCAGCAGTCGGCTGAAAAGCCTTCTCAAGGGGGAGGTGCTGGGAGCCAGCCGTCCCTAATAACCGAACAGCACACCATTTGGACGGATGTGTCACGTGCAGGACACGGGCCAAACGAAGGCATGCCCCGATTGGTCAGAATGCCAGCCAATCCCGGGCAAAGCATCCTTGACTGGACGCTTCTCGCCC
>NW_008758264.1:0-820 GCF_000715545.1 Opisthorchis viverrini | reverse complement strand
TTCATGTAAAAATGGTTGGTACAGAGACACGAAAATACTAACAATGGAAGAGATAAATAATGCTGAATACTCTTCAAGGCACAGAAAAGCAAAGGGGACGCCAAAATAATTCATGGTGCCCCTTCAATCCAGAGAAGTGATAAGTTTCTCGGTAAAGCAAAAGGTGTGACCGCTGTCCCCCCATGTTTCCTGTCGCCACATATATAACAATTTTGCGCGTTGGTCGTCGTGCTGGATCTTCCGGGTTGACCTCAGCAGCCTCAACCTTCTCCTCAAGATAAGCCCAACTATCTGAACACACGACTAAGTCGTAAGCGGAGGCAAGACCACCCACTAAGGTGTCATGGAAACCGTACCCTAGCTGCGGAATTGACAACCAAAGATGACCAACATTGGGGAGAGTTGATCTCCCTGCTTCATACTTCTGTGGCGGTGAACCTCAGAACTAGAGAAAACCTCCTCATAGGACTGTTGATATATCGAACTAGGGAGGATGACGTTCCAAACGCCTTAGAAAATCTGACGACTGCGTAATGCGAAACTGTACCGAACGCTTTGGAGTTACCAACACAATATTGCGGTTGAAAGCATTCGCTAGGGAGTAAATAAGCAGAATATGTAACAGCAAGATAGCTTCCAAATAATCATCTTGATGATACATCCAAACTGGAGTGATCGCCGCTGTAATTCACGGCTCCAGCAATCAGCGACTGTTTCATGAAAACACCGAACAAGAATGGGTGATACGAAGATAAATCTTGGCCCGATGAGGGACCTTCGGAACTAGGGTAGAGAACGACGCAAGTGTGGTTGAAAACCC
>NW_008758263.1:0-820 GCF_000715545.1 Opisthorchis viverrini | reverse complement strand
GTACATTCGTGCGTTCGAATTTTGATCTGTTGTCCATTTTATTATGATACCAGATGATCAATCTTTTTGATTGTATTTGTAGAAATGAAAACAGCAAGTAAATACGGCTTCATTTGTTTTCTATTTCTGCCTGAAAAAAACACTAAAAATCAAAACAAGTTCGCACCACACAAGTTGCGCACCAATTGTCAGTTCATTTTCTGCAGTACAAGAATTTGTGTTCAGCAGAGTTTTTCAGCTCTTCTCGAGAACAAAGTGCTAGTAGATCACAGGAGATGTCTGCTGGACATACCTTTCTGTGCTCAAGCAGCTTTCATAAAGAATTCCCTAGGCATTTGCTTTCATAATTTTACGCATTTGCTTACAAGTGTGACATAAAATATCGTTTACTCCTTGTTTTGTGACACAATCATCTTTAGAAAGTCTGTTTTTGGGAGAAGCTAGGGATAAAGTTATCAAATTCGTCAGAACCGTTGTAGTCGATCAATCGTAACCACTTTGGTCCACTAATCATTCTAGACAATTCCTATCTCCTCTTTACTCACCTACCTCACAAGCCAGCTACATTTGCTCAGAATTTCCCTTGGCCAATCGACTAAACGTTGAGTGGTGATTCACATTCAAACTGTTGTGTGTGAGGGATTGACAATGTGATACCAGCCACTAAACACTTGCTCCTAGTGCATCCGTAGACCCTTGGCACATTGTTATCACGTAGTTGTTTCTTGTTTCTTTCCCTGAGGAAGCTTTGTGTTCCCGTTTAAGGTATGATAGCACCAAAAAATGTTGTGCATCTCTATCTATCTATCTATCTATCTAT
>NW_008758262.1:0-821 GCF_000715545.1 Opisthorchis viverrini | reverse complement strand
AGGAAGCCTCTGTGCATCATTGGGTGTGCTTACTGAGAGTTATTGAAAAAGAACAACTAATGTGTGACTACCATAAGGTAATATATCCCATAGCATCTGTCCTTTCGGGTCTTTCGTTGAACCCCGCCAACCGTTTAGATACTACGGTTACTCTTCTGTGGTTTAACCTACCTTGATGGCAAGCCAGTGTGAAACCTTGCTGTCAGTGATGAGCTGCCGCATAGGAACACCACTCAGCTACCCACAGCATATCATTTGCCGTTCCCGTATTCTAGTGACATCAGAAATTTGGGATTCAAAATGCAGCATTTTTTCTAGGATGCTAACGTTTTCATTATACACGTGAACTTTTGTATTGCGGTTTCACTTTTCTGGAATAGGGTATTTTGATGTTGTTCTGTGCGCCTTAATTTTGGTGCAATGTTCATCTTTCTTCAACCTCCTTTTCAGTCCGGTACACACTTTCTCGCCACATGCTGGGCTTCCACTGCACGGCTTAATTTTTGTCGATGATGACACTATAGACGGTTTCAAGTACGTTGCCCCTCTGAGCAATTGTTTTTTATATTAGTATCTTTTGAATTAGTCGATTCATCTCGTGTTTGACTTTATGGAGAGGGAATCCGCTGCGGCACCACATGGGCTTCTGATATGGGATTTGATGACTGTTACAAATGATATCTGGACCTGTACAGAACACTGGAAGTTCGGTTGGTTGTGAATCCATGCAAAGCAACCAGTTTTGTTGGAGTTACTATTAGGGCACAGTCATAATAGCTATTTGTCAAGTATTCATCATCAGAAACATCAACTTTATTGTT
>NW_008758261.1:0-821 GCF_000715545.1 Opisthorchis viverrini | reverse complement strand
GCGACTGAAACTTGAGGCGGCCTGGTGAACGCAGCACAATCAGTTGCCAGAGAAATTCACCAACACAGATAGATTCAGCTGTGTTCCAGGTCAATCTCTCGAAAGGATCATAGAAGATTGCATGTGAGTGTATTTTCGCTAGCTTTGTGCAATTCAGTTTGAAGTAGAACATAATATCGTGGGAAACCCCGGGGCTGCGTCTTCCTGATGAGCCCCGAGAAGGGCGAAACCGGTCGTGGGCTGTCGATGGATTTTCACCAACTTTATGAGTAGTACATTACAATACAAATATATACATGCATCGCGATATTTCATATATCGTAGCGACTGAAACATGATGCGGCCTGGTGAATTCATCACATACATTTGCCTGAGACCATTATTAAACAGGAGAGATTCAGCTGGGTTCCAGGTGAATCCCTCGACACAACCAAATTAGTTTGCAGATTAGTGCGTATTACCTAACTTGGTGCATTTCTGTTTGATGTAGAACTTACGGTTAAGGGTTACCCGTTGAATGCTCCTACCTGATGAGCCCCGAGAAGGGCGAAACCGGTCGTGGGCTGTCGATGGATTTTCACCAACCGCATGAGTAGTACATTACAATGAAAATATACACATGTATGGCGATATTTCAAATATCGTAGCGACTGAAACATGAGCCGGCCTGGTGACTGCAACAAATTCAGTTGCCAGAGAATATGATCAAACCACGAGAGATTCAGCTGGGTTCCAAGTGATTCTCTCTGATGAACCAAATTCGTTTGAGGATGAGGGTGTATTCGCTATTTCGTTGCAATTCCGTTTGAAGTAGAGCATTA
>NW_008758260.1:0-821 GCF_000715545.1 Opisthorchis viverrini | reverse complement strand
AAATACAGGACAATTTTTTCGTCCGTTTCCCTTAAAGGAACGTTTGGTTTCAACTGGGATCACTTGACTAAGCAATATAAAGTTTCATTTGTACTGACATTACTATCCATTCCCCTACCTGTCAACATCTACTCGTTCATGAATGACATTTACAAAAACACACCACGCAGCGCATTCTCTGAACGGTAGATTTAATTCACCGCTGATAGAGCCTTTCTGCTTTTGTATGTTCAAGCAAAACCAATCCGTAAGTTCAACGTTCTTTAAATCAGTTACTGCCTCTGGACGGATTACATTTGATTTTGGAAACATAAAGTACCCGTGCAAATTGGCAAGGCCCTAGACGGCTCAGTGTTGGGCAGCTGATTTCGTTACTTGAATTTCAATCTTGGCAAATGATGTGACTCGAGTTTTGTATTCAGGACATTCGTAGTACCAAACTGGAATCATTTGCACTAATGGCACTCACATTCGAAAATTTCCACATTCCTTGGATACCTGCAGTTGAAGCGAATGATGCACTAAATAACCACCTTCCAAAGGGGCTCAGCTGTTGTGGAACTACTCACCGTTAAAGAAATACACCCATCTGCTTACCAATTTTGCTTTGAAAAAAACTTACTTGGAACCCAGCTCAACCTATCGTTTACGACGTATCAAGGTGATGATCATCTGGCGAATTTGTATTTGATCTGGGCAAGATGCGTCCGTTTCAATATATTAAAGTGGTTAGCAGCACTTATCTTTTGCGACTACCAGCCGGACCGGCGATCAGTCACTAATTTAAACGTGATATGAAAGGAATATATTTACCCTTTGTG
>NW_008758259.1:0-821 GCF_000715545.1 Opisthorchis viverrini | reverse complement strand
CTTCCACAGCTTCCGCTTTAGGGACATTGGCTTATATAGAGTTGAGATCAAAGCTAACCTGGGCTTAGTCTTGTTCTAACTGAAACTCAGCTACTTTTTTAGGCGTAGGTAAGGTTGAAATTGGGAACAGCATAGTTCTTTATCTCTACCAGCTCTTCTGGCAGTGAACCAAACGTCCGTGCCCCTCTTTGCGTCCTATGAGTGTCACCGAACTCCAAGGTGTTGAATAAATGGTTGAATAAACGGACCGTAAATCGGGTTGCAGCTGTCCCCTCGGTTGCTGAGATTTTGGATTCCCTCTAGCAATCCCGATATATCACGGCTTGCATTCCAAACGATGTCAACTATCTGTCAAGGCAGATTACCGGGAGAATAAGGCGCTCACGTTTGAGGACGTGCTATAATAATTTAAACGGATGCCGTTTGTTTTGCCTGAGGTACGATTCACATTATCCAAGGCTCAGATGATCGATGTCAATTATTTGTCCCACCTAAGATCAACCACGGATTCTGCGGTCTTGACAACATATGCTACTAAATTTGGCTGCTTGCTGTCTGGGCTGATCAGAGGATCGTGCTGCACGGACCTGTCGCCTTGGCGCATTGAGTGCATTGACAATCGGTCAAA
The DNA here is from genome assembly GCF_000715545.1 of Opisthorchis viverrini. Lineage (NCBI taxonomy): Eukaryota > Metazoa > Platyhelminthes > Trematoda > Opisthorchiida > Opisthorchiidae > Opisthorchis > Opisthorchis viverrini. Next base: position 193 of record NW_008758259.1, on the reverse strand, counting down.
TTTCAATCGGAATCCGCGCTGCTCTCATGGCTAGCGTACACGATTTGCATTCAGCTTCGCTCCCATCCCGTCTCAGCAATACGCTTGCACCTGTACATTTCATTCGCGACTTCCTTTTCTTGTCTATGTCGACAACGGACTCTATGAGCGACTTGGTCACTGCACTTATCGCAACGCACTCGGGAATGGAGCA
>NW_008758258.1:0-821 GCF_000715545.1 Opisthorchis viverrini | reverse complement strand
AAAGTAGTCTTTACGACGACAGAAACCCCGCCTCATCAATCTCATAACCAGCCGTCCGAGGTTTTAGACCCGGCTACGCATTCTCAGTTGATTGCATAAGAGCACTCCTTGGTCGGCTGGTACTGGGTTGCACCTGGGATTCCTCGTGGTTAAGCATTCAAGAGAAATGAAAACAAGAGCAATTTTCGCGTGCGACTTTGCGATTCGTCTGCATTTACCTAATGCAATTCACTTCTCTTTCAAATATCCCCATTGTGTCCAATTTTTCTACTCCCATTCAGGCGGATATATATCACGCGTACCAAATCGTCAAGCGGCACAATATTCCTGCAGAGAACATAATCACTTTTGCCTACGATGATATTGCATTCAACGCAAAGTAAGTGGTACTGGAAATTCCGGTTCTAACGGTGGGATAAGTTAGGAGATGCTTCAGAGTTCACACGAACAACATGCTTCCTGCCGTGTTATCAAAGATGTCTGCAATTGCTAAGTGGGGACTGTGGGTGTGGGAGACGTCACTTGGAAATAAAGAAAGGCTTCGAAGGTTGACACATTCGCAACCACAATAAACTATTTTGGCAGTGCCGTCAGCCGGAGAGCTGGTGGGTTAGCTCCAAGTAGCGAAGTCGAAGACGGACCTGCTGATTAATTTGCTGCAAATATCTTTATCCATCGCCATGATTGACAAGTTGCGATTAGATCACAGTGGAGTCGCAAATTACTCACAGATTCCGAAGACTTGTGGCCTCCATGCGGGATGAATTTCCACAGCCCCTTACCACCTTGGTCGGTCGGTTATTGTGCAGGTCTAATATTGC
>NW_008758257.1:0-821 GCF_000715545.1 Opisthorchis viverrini | reverse complement strand
ACTCTAGTCATTGTGTCCGTTTCATTTTGTTGTCTTGTTTGTTGTTTTGCTTTTTCATTTTAATTTTAGTTCCTATTTATTCGTGCGTTATCAAGTTTAGTTTACCTTAAAACCATTTGTGTGTTTGTATATTACATATGACGCCGAAAGAACTCCCATGGTGCGGCCAAAATCTAATGTCATTTATGCGCTTTTGTTTTCTCAAATCCCTGAAGGTTGTATGAGCCAATCCAAACTGCGCCGCAGATAGTTAAGAGGTGAAGTTATTTCTTCTCAGCCTACATGATCGTTTACCTGTTCACATTCGATAAATCTTATGCACCCTGCCACATAGATTGCCTTAAATTGCACAAAACCAATCTTCTCCCTGACTCAGCCTTTCTAAACAACCCCTTTCAAAGCGGCCAAGTTTTCTTGTCGCTTACTCACTCGCGTACGCACTCTCACTTAGTTGCACATTCTACAGTTCAGCTAACGAAATGCAGGTACATGTCACTGTTTTTGGCTCCACCGTAAGTTTCAACGCATTAATTTCACATTTCATTGCTGAACCAAAATGATCTGAAGTAACTTCCTCATTTGTTGGTTGTAGGACCTCGGGAGAGTAGTGGGCGGTCAGTGTGAATGATTGAAAAATCTGAATGGCTGGTGGCTAAACACCGTTTGTGGAGTCTAAATTTACGAAACAGTGGGTGTTTGAGTCAACCGTTACCAAAGGAGGTGCAGTTACATGCTGTGATCAGTTGGAGTGGCACCATAATCCACAAGTAGTTCCCTATAAATCCATCAAGGAAACGGTAAGTGGCTTCCACTGTGCGCTT
>NW_008758256.1:0-821 GCF_000715545.1 Opisthorchis viverrini | reverse complement strand
GTTTGCCGAGCTTGGAAACTGACTTGCGGGCGTTTCATTACCATACTGGGGACATCAGCAGTACGCAATCAAGTGGATACCTCCTGTTTTCCCGCATGCGTTTATATTGCACTTGAAGGCTACCTGCTAACTGTTAACGTGATTGGCTACTTTGATGACAGCGTATTTTCGTGAATTTATTGGTCCGTTCATGATCTTCGTTGACTAATGTTTTGTGATCTCCCCGGTTGATCGGTGATCGCAATGCCTTTTATTTTACTAGTTCCCCCTTTTTATTGGCCACCTCTCAAGTTGCACCATGTTGTCGTCTGATGCTTTCGGGAGTGAACCTTTAGACGCGCCAGCTTGTTATTTCTATTTTTGACTGGCGTCCTGGCGTCGGTTAGGTAGGCCATTTTATTTGTCGACTGGTTGCAACCTCCAATCCGTTTAAATTATATCCTTCTGCTTTGTTTGTGAGTTCCTCGTCCGGTTGCTGTGCAGTCCACAGCTACGTGGTTCTTGCGATCTCTTGCTCCTAGCGGTTGATAGCTACGGTCAGGTTCAATATGCTTGTTGATAGCTCTTTCGGTGGGATACCACGCCTCGATAAATTAACGTTATTCATTATCACTTCATCCAGGATACGGACGCAGCTTCAGTGAAAATCATGTCATTTGTGCACGCTAATGGAAGAAAATGGATTGCGTCTTCTTGCGGAGAGCTTACGTTCTTTTATGCATGTGAAGAGACTGCTTCTAGTTTTTTCTGCATATCTTTCGTCACTGACCTTGCATGGGACCTGAATATGACGCAGTTTTTCTTCACTGGATCTAATTTTT
>NW_008758255.1:0-821 GCF_000715545.1 Opisthorchis viverrini | reverse complement strand
TACATTCACCCTGGAAGTTCACATCCCGGGCGACGAAATAGTATGTGACAGTACACGGAGAGTAGCATTGGGTGAGATGTTGGGATTAGTTTGGAAGCTATTAGGTTACTTACAGATTTATTTTTAAATAAGAACATAAACATGTAATTGTACAGTAAGTAAGCTTTGAAATCTTAGCGATAGATTGACCACCAAAAACGATATTTGGCCTTATTTCATGCGTAGAATAAGCGACCATCTAACACACCCACTTATGTCTCACCCCCAGCGTTGATAACAGCCAACATCGTTCTCGGGTGATTCATGCGTTGTCTAAGACCATCTCATAGCGTCAATACTATTGTGAGTTAATTGTAATGGGTGGGATTGCATATTTCATCGCGTGATCATCTGAAGTTAAGGGAGACTTTACGCGCCCACACCCGCTACTTCTGTGATAAAAAATATGCCTGAGAATCTCGGCAACTTACTGACATTTTTCCCTCTTATCCAACAATGTGGTCACAACGTCTTTGGTTATCTGAGTGTTTACCCTGAGGTCGATATAAACACAATATTATTTTACAGCTATAACAAGATAATACCGATTACCATCCATTGTGTACTTGCTGCATCGCCATATCTTTATTCTTTCATAGCATCAGTTTACTTGCATGCTGGAAATTACTCAATGCTACATATAGACTTGCTAAAGCAGAGCCGAAGTGTGCCCGAGCCTTAAGTGTTAACGTTAGAGTTTTTGTCTAATAGCGCACCCAGCGTTTTGATAATCACAGTTCAATCCACTTCGGTTTACTTTATATACTTCGTCTGAACAAGCA
>NW_008758254.1:0-821 GCF_000715545.1 Opisthorchis viverrini | reverse complement strand
AGGTTACAAGAGCACGCAGGCTCAGCTCTCCAGTACTGCGCTCCTGCCATCTTCCAGACACAATGGTAGCAAACTTTAAGCTATGAGTACGACCAATCGTCGAATTCTGTCCCGCATTCTCCTCCCTTTATACCCAAAGTTTCAGACTTTCTATTGAAAGTGTCCAACGCTCATTTACGAAAAAGCTCTTTCCTTGGTCAAATCTCTTCTCCTACGGCTCCCGCTGTCAAATCCTAGGCCTCGAACCACTGTAGCTTAGACGGTTAAAATTGAATCTGGCTCTCTTACACCGTCTGCTGCATAAGAACACTTTTATAGCAGAGGCTAGACCAAGTATAAACTCACAACCTCGCCATAGACTCCGTAACTCCTGCAGCCACTTAGTGTGCCACCAGCTCGTACAAACCTACGCCACTACTTCTTTCTAGTTTATTACGCTCGCATCTGGAACAGCCTTCCTGAGCAGCTGCGAAGCATCACGCATCACTATGCTTTTTCTCAGTCTGTAGACAAATTCCTTACCTGTGAAACTGCTGCCGCCCTACTTAATACTCGAATTCCCTCTGACTTCATCTTGGAATCAGGTCCAGCGCGCATTTGAGTTTAGCGACGTTACAGTTAGTGGTCAAGGAAAGGATTCTATCATCTCTGCGTATCCGCTTGACCCGCTTTAAGCTAATAAAGAAATTAAATGCCAGCTTGATCAAAATATTTAGCGTTACTGGCCTGGTTGTTTTATTTTCTTTTTTCCTATTTCCATGTGCCAACTTAAACCTCGTACAAGTCTGGACCTTAACTGTTTAGCGTCCATTGTTTTTGCA
>NW_008758253.1:0-821 GCF_000715545.1 Opisthorchis viverrini | reverse complement strand
AAGTGGAAATGGAGTGCGTATCTGTGCGCACATGTATTCCGAAAATCTCTGCCTCTCACCAAAGGACCGAAAGATCACCTACCGATCATATAATCGACTTTGTCACTAAAGTCGTTCGCAACATACTCGGATTGGATTCAACGGCAGTCTGTTTGGTGGGCCACTGAACGTGGGAAGCTGCATTTTGAGATTTGGACTTCCAAGGAGCTGAAGAAGAAACGGATATAGTAGGGATGTTAGTCAGCTAATTTGCGGAGGTAGCCACAAGTGTAGTGTGGGAAACAAGTGTAGTCGCTGCTCTAAGAAAACTGGCAATAACTTTGGAGCCAAGGTGAACGGATTGGCAGTTGTGGGCATCGAACTTTCCGATGCGGCTGTGTACATTGTTCATTGCAGTCTGATCTGCCGTTCCGACTCGCCGCAGTACTCACACTGCACTAGGGATTTCATCCGAATATGCTAAATCACGACATTCAGCTCAGCATGAATATATGGACCACTCCATTCACACAAATACCGACCTCTGTATGATACATAGGAACGGTGAAAATTCGGAGAATGCTGCCTGTCGAGATGAACTGCTCGTTGACACGTCCCAAGGCGTTCTACGCCAGATGTGTTTCATTAGTGGGTAGCCACGAAAAAGGTTGCACAATAAAGGGGTGTACTTAAGAAGGGTTCGTGTTGAAACCAAGTAGGGTACCTCGATAAAGCGGAAGCCTAGGTCGCGAGAGAGAAGTGTATCAGGCCAATAGAAAATGGACTGGCCCAACGAGCACTCAATACATAACAAGGGCATGTGAATGGATCATAAAACGTTA
>NW_008758252.1:0-821 GCF_000715545.1 Opisthorchis viverrini | reverse complement strand
TCTCCAAAGATGACTCATACGCTACAGTAAATCGCAGTGTGGATGAGATAACACGATGACCTAGCTGGAACTGTCAATTCAGCACACTTAAAAAAATTGCACGGGGTCATGCTGGGAATGCCAGCGGACAGACCTGATATTGAGGTTTTATACTGATCGGTTTTATGTGGGGAGCACCAAAAAGCTTCAGACAAATTTTCGTATGCGACAGAAATGTAGCACGTTCCACCGAGATGAATGATCAGTTAGACAAACAGGAGTGAGGGCGTTGCACACAAAATCTCCTCGCAGGTATGTTGAACTTCCGAGAATTGAGGGACTAGTCTTGGAGTCGATCTCAATGAAAATCGAGTAGAATTATGATTATAGTGGACGGGATGCCGGGATCGTTCCAGCTATCTTTGCGAAAGGAATTTCAAATTATATCCGTCTCATGTCCAGGCACACACTTGCAACAGCAGCTTGTTCCAGCGTGCCTCTTCGATTCTGTCTTGATGGCTGCAATCTGTTCCGCTTGTTGGTACACTCTGGTTTGCAGCTATCCCGCTGAGAATCAGTTCTGTTCTCCCGTGGCTGCAATGTGGCCAGTGGTGCCGGGTACCAGATGCACAAGCTCCATCACACTCAGGTGACCAGTCGCAATTGCCGAACGCAACTGAACATGAGGCGATGGCTGCACAAATTCGACGGAGTGATCAGATACCAACTGGTGGCGCAACACTCCGTTGAGTTCCAGCAAAGCGCCATCCAATGCCTCCTGCCGGCTGGCGGAGTACACGGCCGGATTACATCCAGGGCACATCTTGGCCGTCTTGATCCGC
>NW_008758251.1:0-821 GCF_000715545.1 Opisthorchis viverrini | reverse complement strand
TTTTTTTCACTCCGTTGAATCGTATGCAGCTATCAGATTGAAGCTTTACTGACTAAAATTCTGTTAACTAGGGAAGCACTTGATAATAATGAAAGACGTTTATTTTTCAAAGTTGCGAGTGGTTGTAATTGTAGCTGGGAGCGTTTTTTTGACAAACGCCGTCACGCAAACGATAACGAAGCAACAAATTTGGTGAGCCTCTTTGCCTGGTGTAATTTCGTAGATATATACTTATGCTTTAATTTATTGTGTATCGCTATTAATGCCAAGCACGTCGGTCTACACAAGAAAAATCACTGGATAAACAGTTGAGCATAGTAAATCATCACAAGTGATTCTGTTTGTTGGCCATTTAGATCTGTGTCCAACTTTCCTCATCCCCCAATTGTTTTATTAAAAGAGAAAAGCCAATTAATATTCATCATGTACTTTTAGAGAAAGTAAAACAGCACTATAATGATTCAGTTGATTTCAGACATAAAACCTGATGTTTTATCGTTATTTCAGGTTACTCACCAGTAGAAAACGTCCGAACCAGGTACGTCACTTGGAAATTCAGCGGTGCCAGTATATTCCGGGGCACGCTGTAGTCAAATGTTTTGGCATCATTCAGACAATGCCACATCACAGCTATCGTTAATATTTTGAAACTTCTGTTTTGATCCTAATTATGCGATTGCGGAGAAGCAAGATTCAGTGGATTGGCTACCTAAGGAAAGGTCTGCCAAAACCTGCTACCCTCGCTTTGTGTTCCGAAAGTGATTTAGCTAAAGGATATCCCGCCTACAGTACATATTTTGGCAACAAATCTGGTCAATTCA
>NW_008758250.1:0-822 GCF_000715545.1 Opisthorchis viverrini | reverse complement strand
CACTCCTGGTCACTGACAAGAACTTACCCTCACCAGCCGGAGATTGTAGTCCGCGAAGTTTCTTCGGCATAGGAGGTTCGCTCTGAAGATAAAAACAGGTAAGCTTGCTGTCACGCTTGACTTACAGTGGCGTTTGAATGTCTTTTCTGGTGGGAGGTTCCGAGTCTAAACAGATGCGTTAAGACATACTGCACTAGCTTACGAGTAATCGGTCTTCAGTGCAGCTGAGCAACTGGAATGATGCTCAACCAACTCGTCAAGCAACAGGCTACAGATCTTTGAATATATGAGGAAAAACGCACCTTCGCTCGCTGAAAGCCTTCTGGTAGACAGAACTTAATCTCGTTAGTTCACTCTTCAGCGTCTCGTTCACCTTTATTAACTTATCACCCCAAACAACTCCACAGACTCACCATTATCAGCTGCCTGCACAGAGATTGAAGTGCTTCGTATCGTTCCTCTACTGACTGCGCTAAAAAGGGGAGATTTTCTGCTAAATGGTGATCAGATAATTACTTTCAGGTGTTTTGGACATTTTCCCAACTCACTAGTGTACAAACACCTTGAGGTTTTGGCGAAGGCCTGCCAACTAGCAGCACGAAAAAACTGGACGCCCGGTAAGCCACCCACAGAGCGATAAACCACCATTCGAAACCGGATGCATGGAGAAGCGCGGCCACCATCATCAACCGTCAACCATGTGGATCGGTAAACTCGTGCTAGCGGAGATAACATGATATTTACATCGGATAAATGATGAAACATGTGTTTTCCAATAATAATCCTTTCCCGCAATTTGTTTTAATCCATCACTGTAGAAGA
>NW_008758249.1:0-822 GCF_000715545.1 Opisthorchis viverrini | reverse complement strand
GTAGACTCGGGTTTACGGCACCTCACTACACATTATCCACCTTCCCTACTGCACTCTTCCGAGCTCGTGATTTTTTTAGCACACGAACCTGCATTTCTGAAGAAATGTGGACGCGTTGTTTAGCTACTCAAAGATTCAAAGTAGCCAAACAGAGGATAACAACATGTATTGAGGCCCCGTTTAGTGCTACACCATTCCTCTGGATGCCTAGTTCGGCACAGAAGTTAGCACCACTGACTACAAGCTATGATCGTGATGAGTTAAACAGTTCTTAGGTTACCTATTATGTCACTGGTTGATGGGTAGGGGGACAAAAAGTTGCAACGATCCATATGGACTGAACCCGCGCAATCGCCTTTTAATTTTTAGCAATTATTTTAGATTTCAAGTGTCTTGAACACACCTAAAGCAACTGTGTTCCATGACTGTACTCAGCTGAACGATCAAAGCTAAATTTTCGTCCTACCTGTTTCATCACATGGCCAAATGCAACAATATAACACTATATTTGAGCGTTGGAACGTCTTTACTTCCATAGATGTTGTCGCTTAAAATTACCCACGATTATTTTCCAGGTAGTACTAATCTTTCATGTTATGCACACGGACCGATGAATATATTGATATTTGGTTAGTCGAGAGCTGGGAAAAACTCATCGGAATTGTTGAAACCCCTTAGTTTTGTTATTCCCTTATCCAATCACTGCCTCAGGTCATCTCTCGTCTACAATATCTACGATATTCCTCCCTGCGATTTAATTAAACTGTCCACCTTCATCGAACAAACCTCCACAGGGAACAGCTCTCCCGTTATCGTCATGTA
>NW_008758248.1:0-822 GCF_000715545.1 Opisthorchis viverrini | reverse complement strand
GTTTACCCACTTTTCCAATGAGCTGCATAATTGAAGTAAGTCTTAGGCACCGGGAGAAACGTGTTTCCATCGGAAAACAGAGCTTTACACAGCTTTAGTGACCAAGATGAGACAGGAGGTCGTTACATGGGACCCAGAGATACAACCGAATTCAAGCTATCTCTCAAAAGTAGCCCGCCGGGGCTATCCTTACTGGGCGCCTTTAAGGACGGTCCTTGTTAAGAAGCCTCGCCTGCTTCTACCACTGCACAGATGTTGTTTCAATCTACATCTGGCACTCACTGTTCAAACATTAGCACTCCACCCAAGAGAGCATCCCGAGTAATTTAAGACGTTGCAAAACATCGTTGCAAAATGTTATTCGTTAGTTTTCGGCGTGAATATTAACGGGGACGACAGGAGTTTTCACAGCCTGTTATCAACAAAATACTAACAAAAATCGTCAGAAATGTCTTGGCGATATGGAAGCCTTAATCTAGGGCGTCATCCCTTTGGCTCTCGCACAGGTGTCGTTGGCCGTTGTCTATCTGGTGAGATTAGACTGCAAGTCAACCGACCGGTCGGATTAGAGTATGCTCTGGAGAAGAACCTGAGAATTCACGATCAGCTTTAGGAACCTATGACTTGGGCGTCGTCTTTACCTGCTAGTCATTTGGGCACGCGTTGCGGACCTTGAAAGCTGTGCAGCTATTGGCTGTCCTAGATTTGGGGGTCTCGTATGGCTTGTTGGTACGGAGAACGCTTAGACAGCAAACGATTCACTGGGGCTTTCCAAGCCACCTTTCTTCAAACCCATTATTGCTTATATCAACAAGGAAGCAT
>NW_008758247.1:0-822 GCF_000715545.1 Opisthorchis viverrini | reverse complement strand
CACGGCCGGAGTGAGCGCCATAACATACAATCTTGAACACAAATGAGGATGCTGGCCATTCGAGCAGGCTACATGTTTACCTAATCAAACTGGTCTTTCTGACGTAATCAGGAGACCATCAGGAAAACCACTCACCATGAAGCTTGAAAGTACGCGCAAAGTGTTCCGGGAGGATGCGTTAAATCCAGACTGGTTGCGCTTATTTTAGGACAGGAATTGCTGATGAAGATGGGTGTTTGTGCCAGTTTCCTTCCAGTGTCCTTTGGTAAATCATGATTGAGGAAAAGTGGCTTTAGTGAATGGAGGATCGTGGTTAAACCCTTGGAGCTAACTGATTTATTTTGTCACTTTTAGTGAATAACATTAATACAAACATTCATGATGTACCTGAGTAGGGTGCTCAGTATTCGTACACTGAAAGTGCATTTCCGTCAGCTGTGACGTGATGGAGCAAAGCAATCTGGCAATTGATTTGAGAGTACCAGCCCAAGCTTTTGAGCCCAATTCAGGCATCCCGGGATCTCAGTGATCCTGGGAACTTATTCCACCAGACTTCTCCGCCAGAGTTATGCTTGCTTCGGGGGACAATGAAATATTTGTGCTTAGATTATGATGGTTTTTTGCTTGCGCACTTACTTAACAACATGCTTCATTTTGGCGCAAAATGTGTTACTCCACACAAATGCATTGCACCTGATAGCACCGTGCGGCTAATGGGCGCCTGTGAGAAGAAAATGCGATTGAGAATGCATACATGTCATATCAGATTTTACGGACACACCCATCAGACCAACTTTTTAAGACATGACTTATCGCAGACTC
>NW_008758246.1:0-822 GCF_000715545.1 Opisthorchis viverrini | reverse complement strand
CAAATGAAACACGAGGCGGTCTTTGTGCACCCCATTCTGTTGAGCGAGAAATTCAGCTGAAATTCAGCTCAGTTTCTTTTTTAAGAAAAACAAATTGTTGTGCAAATATGTGTGTCTCATCTCCTTCCGCCCAACATACCGGTTGTTGTCCCATGGCCAGCTGATTACCTTACGCCAGACTGCGCTTGAATTCCACTTACTAATCAATAACACCGTCCTGTATGTTGATGACTAAGCCTGCTTTGATAAAAAGTTCAGTGTACGCGTGAGTCATCGCAATGACGCGGCAGTCACTTGGCCGCAGGCTTAGTGGGAGGGTTGTAATGGGAATCCTGGTGAACTTTCGTGTTGCGTGTCACGTGCGAACGTGTGGACTGCAAATTGCGTCTACTGGTCTGTGAACTGACTAGATGACAAAAACAACAGTTTTATTGACACAAAGGGATAATGACCGCAATCGTGCCTTTGGAAATCCGACCACATTCTTTCTAATATACCATTGGCTGAGTTAATTGGCCGGAAACAACACAAATTATCCCAGTATGGAGAGGGGTTCTTGAAACCATCGTGCACTATTGGACTTTATTGAACAGAAACAACAAATCATTTTATGAAGTCAAACGACTGATCAACTGCACTGAATAGCGTGTGAGGCTAGTTCCCCCCGAATGTCTCAGCTGCCTTATGTCACCGGGTCAAGAGGCTTCCAATTTCCCTTAGGGCTATACTTGATTTCCAGTTTCTTTCTTCGAGTAAGAATCTGGGGTTCTGATACAAATCAAGCTCCTGTGATGATAAATGTCGATGAAACGGCTTTGAGTC
>NW_008758245.1:0-822 GCF_000715545.1 Opisthorchis viverrini | reverse complement strand
CCGTAATCTTGTCAGCTGACTACAGGTATTCGAGATAAAACCTGTTTTGGTTGAGCGAGAATAATGTGGCGGATCTGTGCAGTTCCTACAAACTGCTGAATTCTTACCCTCAGTAGCTGGAGGCGATTGGAGATATTCACAACAGCCGGGCCCACCTTGCAGTTTGACACAGCGATGGTGGTGTTCATGGCCCGTTTTTGGTTTATACGGTCCAACCACTGGCGTACAATCAACCAAATCTGATACAGCTCAGTTAGCTTCGTACATGTGCGGGAGACCCCAAATCTCAGCTAAATCTGTCATTCCCGTTTTCATGTTGACTTCGTAGCGTGTGCATCTGGCATCCGAAACATTAGTCTCCCAATCTCCGGTTTAGCGAACGCTGGTCGCACAACTCCGCACCTGGGCCAACAAAAAAAATGTTCAGTTCTTTCAGCGGGTCAACCATTGTTGTCAGATCTGTTTTGTCAGTAGGCTGCCCCATTGGTTGTACTGACTGTGTTCACACGAACCGTAGAAGCATCATATCAACAGCAGCTGCTCCTTGTGGGAGTAGTTCCTTGATGAAACGCTGTGGTTGTGCTCTGCGACGTCATTCCCAACAGGCGTTTGACAGCAGACGCGCCCAGTCATTCCAGTGAGCAAGAATTTTATTGTGGCGCGACTTTAAGCACTGTTCCCATCAAGCTCAATACACTGTTTGGCCATTCCGAGAAGTGTTCCGTAAAACGTAAGGTATAGAGCAGTGTGGTGATTAATGTATATATGAATAGTACATGGGACTTACTGAAATTTCTGGTAGACCTCAGAATCAGACATATG
>NW_008758244.1:0-822 GCF_000715545.1 Opisthorchis viverrini | reverse complement strand
TACTACTAAAGATATGAACATCCAGTTTCACGTATGAACTTCCTCGGGCTCTAAAAGCATGTGACAGTTTTCAAATTAGACAGCTTCAGTAAGACCAGGCTCTGGGACATAACTCCCTAAGAGAATATCCGACTGTGCTGAAAACTAGTCAGGACTGTCACGTGAGCACTATTCTAACTCGAACACTAGAGGCAGATTGTCGGGTTTAGTCAATCTTAGCTAACTCTTCATGGCAGAATAAGTGTCAGAAGAGTGGAAGAAACTTGATTTGGCCTTAGAAAGGCTTGGCGCTTTACACAAGGTCCAGATCATACTCCTTTCGTTGTTTCGTTGGTTGTCCTGTCTACTTTATTCTATCACAGTTTTGTCTTGGATTTGGCTAGAGCGATTTCTTCATGCTGTCGACGACTTTGCTAGCTAATGCACCAACTACCTCATTTGGCAGAGAAACCGCAACTCGCTTTTGGTTTAATCAGACAAGTAGATCTTTGGTGGGGACCCACACACACTGAAAACTATTCCCGTCTGTTGTGCTATTTTTGTTTGCCTAATTCTATATACAGATGATTAAGGGGGGACATTGTTCGCTGCGAAGATGTTAGCAAACACGAACTAAGTGGTCGCAAGTAATTAGTCATGAAGATCAACATCTCATCAAAAAAGTACATTCTCAGGCGCTCTCTGGAACTTTCCTGAACATTAACTGAATCTTAAACAATGCTGAATGAACAATGCAGCATGGTTCCATATTTTTCTCAGTAGTCCTCGGATGCAGGGGTGGAGCTTGAACACTAGACCACAGACTACTTACATGCTTCATCA
>NW_008758243.1:0-822 GCF_000715545.1 Opisthorchis viverrini | reverse complement strand
CAAATGAACGCGCTCCGCGAAAATTTGCGCTTTTTATTAGGATGTGTTGGAAAAAAGGACGAATGAAAAAGTCTGAATTTGAAGGCGGTTGCTATCTCCAGGCTTGTTTTGTCTTCGAATGCCCATGGCACTTTATGGGCCACCGTTAACTTGACAGTAATCGGAATGACAAGGCAGGTGGAACTGTCACGAAAACTCTGCTTCGTTGCAAGATCTGTTCCCGTTCCTACGTTTCCCTCAAAACGAACCAAACTGGTGCGCATATGTCGCCATCTACTTCATAAACGTTCAACGAAACAGCTGGTTGTGTTTTTCCACGACTGGTGTTTATTCTGAATAACTTTAATCGGTGAGGTCAGTGTAAATTCAGAGAATGGATGCATAAAAATGAAAGGATGTATAAGGAACAGGTTAGGGGGATAAGGACTACTTTACTGTCATTCCGAAATCATTGGTGCGGACACTTTATGGCGGACAGGTTTGTCCTCGTCAAATATCAGTCTGTAAAGCCGCATGATCTGATGGTTCAGAGTTTGGCTGGCAGGTGTTGTGACATGTAGAACAGCCAGAAAATCATAATACAGTTACGAAATAAATGACTAACTATGGAATATTGCTGTACACAGTCTTTCGACAATCTTTATGCCACGCGACTCACCTATTTTCCATGGTATGGTAGTGAATAAATTCAAGAAGCTACACAAAATCTTCGATGAAGAAGTGAAAATGACTAAATACCGACTATTCAGGAATGCTATGACCATTTGTTTTCCGCACAACTGGCCAAGATAAAGGAGATGTCTATTACCTGTTTTGTTTCAG
>NW_008758242.1:0-822 GCF_000715545.1 Opisthorchis viverrini | reverse complement strand
GGTATTTGCTAGGGTTATCCACCACAAATTCTTCCCTCACCAGTACCATTAGTCGTAGATCGGTCAAATACCAGTGGAGTTGCTCTGCTCAAAATGTGCAAATAACAAATTTTTCGCTATATAGCAGGTGTTGTTCTAGTTTTTGATTTTACTAAATGATCATTTTACTTGGAATGTTGCATTTTTGTCTCCTAATACTTCCACTTGAAATTGATCGCTAAGTCGCTTCATTCAAACTGATAAAAATACAGCGTCATACTAAAAAGATAGCTTCTTCACACGGCAAGCATTGAGCGGCTTTCGTAAACTACACAATCTACACGAAACAGCATCTGAAGCACCAGTGTTGTGACAAGTCAGATAAGCGGGACTAGACATAAACCAAACTCACCGAGACAGGCGTGGAAAAGGAACCAAAAATCGTGTTTTGTTGATGGCAATGCAATGTACCTGAACGAGTGCGATCAAGGACTACATGCGACTTGTGAGCGTGCGCACAAATTTACAGCTGTGAGGCGAGCCCAGATATACCTAACGCAGACAGGAGGAAACCGGACCTTCAGAAGAGGGTTTTTGCTGCCTGAACCAAAAGCGCAGTACAGCGGAGCACCATTTAGTACATACACTTTGAGCGAAGCCTAAAAGTTTGAGCCAAATTGGTAAAAACTCAGAAATTAAACGTTTTTTGGGGATACTACTAGCCGTCAAACCTCCCTTTGGGAAGAAAAGTCACTAACGGGTCTTTCTGGTGTCAAATTGAAAATGAATTGTCCGGCGCCGGCGGCGATCTCTCCGTCTTCTTGGAAGTAGATCTGGTTCCTC
>NW_008758241.1:0-822 GCF_000715545.1 Opisthorchis viverrini | reverse complement strand
ATATAAAGTGACGCATCTAAGAAAAGTGAGTTGTCGAAATGGGGTTATGATTTACTGCCTGCTAAGATAGCTTCTTACCAGATATCACTGTCCTTAATAATGGTAGGCGGTGGTTAGTGTAAACTGCATTTACCCCAATGATTTGAATGTGGCATCGAACTAGTGCAATGGCGTGACCTTTCTCAGGTAGCCTGAAGACGTGGAAGACGGACCAGTAATAAACTAAAATAATTTCCATCGTCCAAAAGGAGGTATCCAGTCCATTAGCCATTGTCAAATTGTCGGAAATAAGGACACATTAGGGTGTTACGCGAAGATATTTCCTCCGTAACTGAGCGCATTTACTTTACAGACAGTCGGGCTCAGTGACGGTGTGGATTGCCTGTGAGGTGCTTATTTCTAGTAGGCAAAGATTTGTTTCTCTCTGTGCAGAATTTTTTCCACGTAAACTTTAGTAGCTATGGGAATACATCCCCATATCCCTGCGTGATGTTATTGAATGCGATCCGTTGTCGGATTAATTATGATGGCATGTGTGCCAATATATCGAGCATCCACATCTGTTCGTCCAGTTTCGTACGATTTCCAGGCATATGCCGACTGCACGTGAGACGCTTGATGTTCACGCCAGTTCTATTGCTCGAGGAACGAACCATAAAGCCATGCGAACTAGGCCATGAGAGAACGGTTCATTTGCTGAAGATGTAACTGATATGGAAGCAACACAAAATCATTATTAGGCCAGAGGTAAATCTACAACCTGGCTTTCACGGTGCAGGGATTCACGATAACTCACTAATACGGCTGCGCATCAGCCTACTG
>NW_008758240.1:0-822 GCF_000715545.1 Opisthorchis viverrini | reverse complement strand
TGTCATGCTAGAAAACCTGCATTTCATACCGTTTTTTTACATATGCCAAGGTAGGTTCACCGTACACGTCTTAATCTAGTCCGCTGTGGTTTTTTTCGTTACTGAGCCCGATGACACTGATTTGTCTGCAAGCTAATACCCTGCGAAACGAAATTCAGATATAAACAATATTTGGAATTGCGTTTTTTATCCTTGACTCAGTGATGTTGCACCGAGATGATACGTCTGCAGTCATTTCGCCTTTGTCGACACGGCGCAACTAATTGTACTCAACTGTTCTAAAAAACCTGTGATGACCGATTGGCCGGGCATAGACGACGAGTGAAAGTGATCTGAAAGACGGTGTGCCTGTAAGACTCATGGGATATACCAGTGTTCTGTCCATCTTAAAATATCAAGCGAATCTAGAGCACATAGTCAAGACCAATAAACTGAGCCCAGCGGTCGAGCTGGCCAAGATAGATCCGAGCTCATTGTGTGCTGTTGCGCGGAGCATCAAGAAATTCAAATGTTACCCCCGAAACGCTGACGACTGCACTGTGGTTGGCATCACATCAACTGCTCAAAAGATAAAAAGATAGAGAACTAAGGGGAAGCCATTCTAGAACAATCGAGCTGGGCTCACACTCAAGTTGTGTTGCCATGCCCTTATTCGAAAATATACTTTGTCTTGCATGGTAAGGTAGCAACGAACCTTCGGTCGAAAGCTGGACTGTGGCTCAGTTCCTCACATGAAAATTCAGTTCACCTTCTCGTGCGTACCAGTCTACGGGCACATTTTTCGGGACAGTGGATGTGTCTGGAGAGGAAGTAACTTTGACA
>NW_008758239.1:0-822 GCF_000715545.1 Opisthorchis viverrini | reverse complement strand
CAAGGTGTCAGCTTTAGGTCGGGTAGCGCATATTCTTAAACAAGCAGCCATTGATTCGTTCGCCGGACTTGTCAACTGGCCAGCAAACGTTTTGCGATTATAACGGATATCGCTGGTGCGCGGCTGGGTTGCTATTTCCTCTATCTAACTGCGTTTATACAGATCCCATAAAGCAGGTGTTATCTAAATGGCTGATTGTTCGAAGCTTGACTCGCATGGAAGCTGATTGGTCCGTCTGGAATTTGTATTGCACTGCGATCTGATGTACTTGCATTTGATTCGTCGGTTGAATATATCTCTGATTAGGTATGTTGCTTTGTCCCGATTGTCCGATCTGAGCTTCTCATATCTTGCGCTCCGGCCCATCTTCTTGTCATTTGACTAGTTAGCTGAACACCTCCTACCTTTTGGCAGCATTTAGTGGATTGGTCCATCTACCATCCCCGTTGTGTTGAGGTCTGATGTTGCAAGTCTTAACAGGTTCATAAGGAACTTTTCCCTTTTCGCAATCTACACTGGTTTTGTCATTTGATCCTCTGATGGCTAATTTTCCTCCGTGTTTGTATGTCCTAATGCGCTTTGTTTTGTCCACTGAAATTTGGGTCGGCTTAGTACATTCTGCTGTTTCCTAGTCCGGTTTACTGCATATATGTTGGCATCGTAGTTCCCGAGTCTGTTTTAGAGAATTGACAGATTGGTTTTTCTATGGACTACTCGTTGAAAAACACGCTGTCATACATTGACACCCCTTTATTGCTGCTTCGGCTAGCATATATGCCGAAGCACATATACAGATCATCATCAGAGACAGCAGCATCAGTG
>NW_008758238.1:0-822 GCF_000715545.1 Opisthorchis viverrini | reverse complement strand
TCAGGAATCTGACCTTCCTGATAGAAAAGGAGCATTACAGGCAATAGCTTGGATGCACGAGTTTAACGCTTAACGCGCTTAACGTTAGCCCAGTTTTTGGGACAAGCATTGGACATGAAGTAAAACTCTCGAAATATTGGCGAACATCAGAATCAACGACTTGTAGAAAAATCGGTTTGGTGCAGCCAAAAAGCCCGTAGAAATCACAAAGATCATATCAATTAACTTGTCCGCGGAGAATTTAGGCCCTTGGTGATTGCTCGTTTTCGGATCGCCAGTAGTTGGATGCAAGAGTTCAGGTGTCGAGTTCATCTAAATGTGCGCCAGTGAAATACCTCGATTGCGGTAGATGGGCTCAGATGAAAGGACAGCGAAGACTTATTGGGGCGAAGTGTCTTTATCCAATAGATTAATGTTGTACTCCAGTACTGCGTTCCCAACCGAATGCACTCAAAACATGCAACAAAGATGGACTTGTTTAGGTGGTGTTTCAATTCAAAGGAATAATTGCTCTTAGCATCTCAGTTTCTTATTCGTATATTATTATTCCCTTTTGTGGAAACAACCGATTGGTGTTTTGGCAATCTGGGTTTCGAAAAATCATAAGAGCAGCTGGATAGCTCAGATCGCAAATTATGTCATCCGAAACATCTCAAGACCATTATTTGGGTAAGAATCTGGTCAATTTCAGTCAACAGTTTCGTTACACAATGTGATATGGATTACGAAGGAATATCAGTTTCTGTCTGCTGGTTGGCGGGAAATTAGAAATATCACTCACTGTCCAATGTGATACCACAACACATCGGTTGGCCGGCCATA
>NW_008758237.1:0-822 GCF_000715545.1 Opisthorchis viverrini | reverse complement strand
GATGGACGAAGAATGTGCACATTCCTGTTAAACTCACAAGGCAGAACTTATGAATATATGTTTGATGTTCAAGACTGCTCTATCACTGCCTCGCGCAAGGCTTGCTAGTGCTTTAATGTGCAAAGAAGCGGTTAATAATTAGCAATGCCGCCACATCCTGGCCTTCAGGACGAGCTGGACCAATCAGGCAGCAAATTGTTCTTCACCCGTCCGTTGCGACGTTTGGGTCCGTTGCTGCCCGATCTGGCCTTGCGTTCGCTTTTACCCATACGGCTTCCTTACGTTGGGCGTGTCCTTCATAGGGATTATGTCGATATTGAATGCTGTGCTTCAGACACTAAATTCCCTGAAATTAGATGGGTCCTCTGCGGATTCTGTTGGACAATCAGAGCAGGAGAGTCTGGAAACTGCTGTATGTTTCTTGTTGGTTTATGACATACCACTTTAGGAAAAATTGAAGGTATTTTATTCACTTCCTACAATAGCGGCGAGTCTCGGACCCAATGAAACACGAGAGAAGTTGGTACCTACAATAGCTGGTGCGTCCAAATTTTCCTCCGTATCATGCACGAGTGATCGTTACGTCCCACCAGTTACTTTATCACCAATGCGCTACGAAGCTTTTCCGTCCTTTGTTAATATGCCTTGGCCCGTGCAGTAGGTCACTTGACTGTTAGGAAACAGGCGACTGAACATCCTGAGTTTCATGTTTTCTCTCCGAACAGATTTGGCCAGTGTATTTGGTTCTCGTTGCAGTGTGCGACGTCTCGGATAGAAACTGACCAAGCATCAAAGTAAATAACCGTGAGTGCGCAGCTGGCA
>NW_008758236.1:0-822 GCF_000715545.1 Opisthorchis viverrini | reverse complement strand
GACTTCACCTTCTACTGTGCCAGGGGACCTACACCCCAATTCGTCATTCAAGCGTCTAAGAAACGTGTATTTTCTGTAACCATCTTTAACGTGCACCATTCCCAGTTGAGGACCGCTGTCATGAAAGTTCACATGGTTAATGCAGCCTTCACTCCAATGAAATGAGCACACATTCAAACAAACCGAAAAATAGTTTGGAGGCCTCGAAAACCCCTGGAAATGAGGTTCAAAATATTCCTCGAAGACCCTATTACATGAGATTCAGAAGGTATTTCAGAAGATGTGGAGCAACTGTCCGTCTAATGGACTCACGATACCTAGTCTCGCCCGGGAATAAAAATACACTATATAAGTATACTAGGCATCGCAAACAGAAAAACTAACGGATTTTCCTGTGAATAGCAGAAATGAAGGAAAAACGAGCTACCCTATAGTGGCATCTGATGCTGAGGAGACCTCACGTTCAGTCTTGAAAAGACAGCCACTAGCGAACTTGAAATCTAGGTAGAAGGATGTTCATGAAGTGTTCGCGGGACAAAGGTCTTCGGCGCGCCCTTTTAGTGCACGCAGGGGTGCGCTGACCTTCACCATGCGGTCGATAAAGTATCTCGGTTTCATCACTGATGAACACGGTCGTTGACCAGACCCGGAGAACATGGACGCCACCAAACACATGCCAGCACCCGCAGACGTAACATCTCTCATGTCCTTTCTCTATCTCGTAGGCCACAATGGCTCTTTCTGCCTGCCGTGTATCGCCTCATAGGTCCACCGAACTAGTTGCTTACCAAGGACAACAAGTGAACATGGTCGGAAGAATGC
>NW_008758235.1:0-823 GCF_000715545.1 Opisthorchis viverrini | reverse complement strand
TGCAATGGACCCCTCTGATTGCATATGTTGATCGTTAATCGAGATTAAGCGCGGCGCAGTGTTATTTCTCAAAACAAACTATCTACGTTTAACTATCACGCTGTTTTTATTCATTCGTGGCATCCAACCGGTCACAGATCCTTTGGGATGGAGCAAGCGCAGTCGTTAAAGCAAGGACGTACTGACCAGTGGATCCGTGGCTCGGACTCGACTGTTCATGGTCACTACTTTGAGGTATGACAACCAACGATTTCCAACAAACGGAGAACGAATGATACAAAGTAAAGCAGAGCCAGTGAACCAATGAACCGGTCATGAGTGGACATATTAGGATCTCTAATGAAAAATGCAGAAAGCGACAAGTAATACAGTTTTTTCTTCAATCAAAATCCGTTTTTGCATTAAGAAGCTAATATTTCCTCGGACTGACTTGCGGGACTAAATGTCGGGTTCTGCTACATCGGTTGTACGAAGCGAAACACTCCGCTGTGCGAATTGGAAAGGGGAATTTCGATGAGGGTACCAAACTCAGGTCCTTGTCAAGATTAGCCGTTTCATCATCCTCTTTACTTCGATTACATTCAACATTAGAAAAAAGGCTGAATTTCATCTCCCCAGATCTTGCCGCACATCGTCGGCTGCGGGGATTGCATTACGTAACATTTATGGAACCCAGTCAACTACAAAAAAACGGTAAATGTAAACAGCCGGCCATGTTAACTCGGGCTTAACTATTGACCAAACCACTGCAGAGCTATTTTCACAGATTATTATATAGATTTGAATTAGGCTAATAATACTGAGGGTTCTTTGACCAAATGAA
>NW_008758234.1:0-823 GCF_000715545.1 Opisthorchis viverrini | reverse complement strand
ATGTCGACATGAAAGCAACGTGCATAATTATTTTAGTTATCCTCCACTTTACGCCACCCTGCACCGTGAAATTATGTTGCTGAACGTCAGGTCTAATTTACTCAGAGCCACTTTCGCACAATAAATGGATCAGTGATCCAGTCCACACATAATTCCATGGTGCACATTGAACAGGCAACTTGGAGCCTCAGTTTGATGACTACTGCTTTAAAGAGAATAATGATTGGTCGTTCTAAATCTTGGTCGGTTCAATAGGGTTAGCGGTATGGTCGCAAGTCTATCACTGTGTTGTCGCAAGGACATCATACGCGCAAAACTACCCTGGAAAACAACTCTCAGACTAGCTCTTATAGGGCTTGAACAGTTGAGCGCAAAGCTGATGACGACGGGTGGACAATGTTAGCCTCCAGGAATTCCAGAGATATGGTCTCTGACAGCGATGTCGAACGGTTGTTTTGAACACCGCAAAGCTAATAGCGCCCACGTACTGCTCTAGATGATGCACTATGTTTGGAAAGAAAAAAACAGCAGTCCACGTGCATGCCTTCATTTTGAGTAACTGCCTTCCCGTGATGCGACTGAATGCTGATGATCCGTAATAGCGCTGAAAATTTTGCACCTACACGTAAGTGACACTTTTGTGGCACGAATTCACTATGGCCGTTAATGTACGTAAAAGTAGCTGTTTCTTGACTTGTCTTCGCAGTGAGTCTGCTTGCGAGTCCTTGTTTCCAATGACAGAGCGTTTACTAAAAGTATGTATCACTCAGGGTTAACAAAAGTTATTGTGGGAATATAAAAACACGATTGAATGAAACCAGAT
>NW_008758233.1:0-823 GCF_000715545.1 Opisthorchis viverrini | reverse complement strand
CCAAGGGAAGAAAGCCCCATGTAGCTGGAAAAATGAGAAATCAATGCGAACCGGTTATGGTGCAAGAGAAAAATTGACCGCTCACTAACTGTTTCTACTTAGTGAAAGCGAAATCAAGTATACTGGTAGGCATGCATCCTTCCAAAATGCCTGAGCTTCTTCCAAAGAGCAGACTAATTAGTCAAGTAACGTAACAAGTAAATAGCATGTTTCTTCCTATCGTATTTACAACGCCTGTCGTGTTGATTGAATTCTGCATAGGCGGTGGTGGTAGGTATTGGCAGACATGGGGGCCTTGGGTCATGAGATTCCCCTCTCCCCTTCCCATTCAACTTTGCCTTCGAAGAACCATAGTTCCACGATATACCGCGGCAAACAAAGCCCGACCGATTTCAATCATCAAAAGTGAGGGATTTTCTAAACAGCAGAGCAAAACTGAATAACCAAAGTTCATTGCTTTGAAAACCACTGCAACGAGTGTGTTGAGTGGGATGTGAAAATTTCAGCCCGAAAGCGAACGATGTAGTCATTAACTGATCACAGACTCGAATCACCCCAGAGATCGGTGAAATGTGCACTGTTATTGATTGTAAACAAGGATTAACCAGCTGTACAGTGCTTCTTGGCTTTTCTACCTAAACGTATCTTATCAGCCGAATGGAATTTCTATTGGAACTCTGAAATTTCATCCAAAAGCCTCAGAACTTGTCATGTTTGATGTGAAGAATGTCGAAAACCAGCAACACAAATCACCCAGATGTCTTCCATAAAGACATAAAGGGAGGATCGTCCTTCGTCACTACTTAACAGGAGCAATTTTTCC
>NW_008758232.1:0-823 GCF_000715545.1 Opisthorchis viverrini | reverse complement strand
AATTCATTCTAAGTCTTATAAGTTTATTACTCTAACAGATTCGCTAACAGATTCGCTAACAGATAAACAGATTCCCTAACAGATAAACTAGATTCCAAGAGTGCTGTTTTAAATGTCTCATTTTCAAAAACTTTTGTTACTATTTTTTTAACTTTTGTTCTAACTTTTTCATTAGGTATCTTTTCATCTAATGAATTCAAAATACCAAATTTATGACCATTGATCATTAATTCGCGATATTCATCATTTTGAAATAATTTTTTAGATTCATCTAATATTGCTGTTTTAAATTTCTCATTTGCAACCTCATAACCAGATTCTATAGCAGTATCTAAAAAGCCTGGAATTCTAGTAATGTTTCGTTGAGTTTCTAAAATTAGTGGAGTAGCTTTAATAGTATATTTTCTATCAGTAGGAAGAAATGGCATAACATTAGCATCAAATATTTCCTTAGCTATTTCTTTTAAATATTTTCTTAGTTATTTCTTCTACTTCTCTATTTACTTTATTTTTTTCTTCTTCATTTTGATAACTACCATTATCTTCTTGAATTACTTCATTAATAATATTTTGAACTTCATTTTTTACTAGTGCTTTTTTTTCTTGTGGATCTGATGGTAATTCAACAACATCAGAACATGAAACTAAAAATGATGTTGTTCCAATAATAGTTAATGCACTACAAAGTGCAGTGATAATCTTTGCTTTTTTAAATTTTTTCATTTCTTTACTCCTTTTTTTAAAAAAAACAACAAATTTTATACATTTATATATCATTTATATACAATTATAAAATTACATTAAAATTATACTATATATATAT
>NW_008758231.1:0-823 GCF_000715545.1 Opisthorchis viverrini | reverse complement strand
GCTCACGTCATGTTGTCAGTGATGATGACGTCTAACTTGGTGATTTATGTGCTCGTTCTCAAGTCACGTATAGTCGTTCATCGTACCCCTTCAAATACATAAGATTTTGGCGATGTATCTCAGTCGACTCGTAATGGATCTCGCGAAAGTAGAGGCATTGCTCGAGGAACAGCTTCAGCTCATCGAAATGCTTGCACAGCTCAGGGTTCTCGCTACTAGTGCTACGTCCGCTCTAACACCAGGTCAACGTGTTGACAGAAGTACGAATAGCATACCGGAGTTTAACTATGACCCAGACGCCAACGTCTATCATTTGGGGTTAGGACTGCCCTACGATCTTCCAGCAATTGATGGACACTACCTTCTCTGGCATTCCGGGTGGGGAGAGATGCCTCAAGTGGTTAGAGCGCGAATTTATTGACCGGAAGGTCCGTGGTTCGAACCCGACCTCCGCCTCTCGACTTCCCCTGTCTGGGCTCGGGCAACCTGACAGTATCCCAGCCCTCATGCTTCCTTTGGGTGGCATGGCAACTAGGCACCGAAAGTGCTACGGCTGGACGACACGAATCCGAATGTGACTGAATACCTTGAAGATGTGCTGATTACCGCCGGCTATCCCGACGAACTGCGCAAGAGAATCGATTAGGTGCTTCAAAGCACCCAGGAAAACAACCTTCACTTTTGCCCTGACGACCGTTAAGTACCTCGGGTTCCTTTTCGATGCCTCCAGCCAACACCCCGATCCCGAGAACATACAAGCAATACAACAGATGCCTGACCTCAAGCGTATCACTAAGCTTCGCTCCTTCTTAATCCCCACCAG
>NW_008758230.1:0-823 GCF_000715545.1 Opisthorchis viverrini | reverse complement strand
AAAAAAAGTTTGTTGTAATTTCATGGCCAGTGAAGGTTTAAATTGATAAACCACATCTCAGTCTAGACGGCCTTAGTAAAGACACAGAGGCTGGTCATTAATTTAACCGTTTTGCGATGTATTTAACCCAACAATCGCGACTGCCACTGTCATCGACGTGGCAAACGGTCTTCTGGATCCGGTTTTACGGTCGCCTGGGAATAGCCTCCATACATTTCTGACTACGCACCTCGAACACCCCTCACTCATAGGTTTCGTTGGAGCTGACCTGTAACCGAATTATACTGTCAGTCCGAAAAGGCACGATGTCTCGCATCAACGAGTGGTGGTGCCCACTCTGAATTCCACCAGAAATTTAAGTATCGGATTTAGCTGCGGTCATCTCTCTCCGTTTGCGGACAGTATCTTTTGACGGAGCCACTAGTAGATACTTGCATAGTGTACTTGGCACTTTTTGCTATGAGGTTCACCAACCATTGCCAGTACCAAATAAGAAATTTTTCCTAGATTTCACCTAACAAATCCACACAGGCCCATAACACTAGAAAATTATCGGCAACCAAGCTCTGAGACTCTCCATCGGTAACTGATGGCTACATGATCAATTTTCCTCCGGTAGGAGGGCAACACCAGACTGCACAACAGCGTTCAACACCCTACAAAGGTCCAAGCGCCGTTCACTGGTGAAGGAAGAACGTGATTTGCATGGTGGACGTAAAGGGACAGATGTGGGAGGTGGCTTTTATTCGAGAAATTTTTTGTGTTGTCATATCTGGGTTCTGCAAAAGCCTGTCTTTTTAAAGCGGTAAGAGGAGAGCCAGGA
>NW_008758229.1:0-823 GCF_000715545.1 Opisthorchis viverrini | reverse complement strand
TATAGTATAGTATAGTATAGTATAGGGACAGTATAGTATAGGGACAGATGAAAAGGAAGGTTGTTCGAAGGTAACCAAGATCACGGCAACGTCAATGTTTGAATGCCCAGAGTGGAAGAAAACTGCCTTATCCATAGCGTAACACATTGCGTGGCATGAAGGAATCTAGGTCTCCAGAAAGACAGTCTTTAAACACGCTAATAAAATGGCTGTTTGCTTTCATGAGGCCACGGATTTTCAATAGAGTACCCAGGTACACACGAATGTGGTGGATGCAGAAAAGCAGCAAAACGGGGTTCACCGATAAATGACGCGCAAGTGAGCATGCAGGTCAAGGTCTACTGTAGTCCTCATGTGGGCATGTGGCATTTGAGAAGTCGAGATAGTCCGATATTGGTAGTCGTGTTAATTGGATTAGTGATGGTTTTCAAAATAGTATATCAGGGCTAGGCTGGTTGCTGACGGATATTGATGTGTTTTATCGACCCGACTGTCCTACCCTTCCTTCGCTTGATAGATACAGTTTAGGATGGATCTTTCTAGTACATAGACTGAGACCTGTGGAAACCGATGTAGCGTTGGAAGCTGAGGAGTGTGGTCCGAAGACCTGAAGTGATGTCAGGATCGAAGGATTACCATGTACTAGATAAGAGTTGGATAACTATGCAGACGATATGATGACAAATGCGTTCACATGTTGTAGCTTTGGGGGCAGGTACCTGGTGAAATAAACCTGGGTTACCTGGTGATAAACTCATAGGAAGTTTCGGAGAGAGCGGGTAATAATCGATGAAGTCTGTGCTGAGCCGGTACGTGTGGATGC
>NW_008758228.1:0-823 GCF_000715545.1 Opisthorchis viverrini | reverse complement strand
ACTACACCTATGTTGCTCCCGCTAAAGGAAGTATTTTCAAATTTCACTAGGAGCGGTAACGTTCAAGTCAGCGACTCGGGGACACTTGAATGAAACGGTAGGAGCATTGTAGGTTTCCATGAATCACTAAGAAATGATGACAAAAGTTGTCCCACGACGCAATCAACCAAAGCAAGTCCCGAATGCTCCCATGAGTTTGTCA
Source organism: Opisthorchis viverrini (assembly GCF_000715545.1). NCBI lineage: Eukaryota > Metazoa > Platyhelminthes > Trematoda > Opisthorchiida > Opisthorchiidae > Opisthorchis > Opisthorchis viverrini. Next base: position 621 of record NW_008758228.1, on the reverse strand, counting down.
CATTTCTTTTTCATCAACGGTTATGGTAACATCTGTGGTGAATCACAGTGGTTCGATGACCGATTCGAAACACGACGAATACGGATATAGCTTCGAAAAACACCGCGTTTGTTTCCACAGTTGGACAAACGGGAACACGATAGCTTGTTTAACGTCGTGGTCCTTGTGACTTTACACAGCCACGCGATGCGACGTTCACTGAGTGGCCCAGAAACAGTGCAGCCTTTGAGAAACAAGTCGGTGCCCACCTGATCATCCGTTGAATTGACTAGCCTTGTACATTGTCATGGCTCCCGTTGTCCATAACAATGACGTCTATATTCAGTGGTTCCTTGTCAGTTGCGGGTATAGTGGAGAATTCCATGAGTATTCAGTGCTTTATTCAGCCTTTGAGTTCCTACAGACCTCGCTGAATGGGACTACTTTCAAATGAAATGATCATTGTCCACACGAATATCACCCATCTAAGATGGTTGTCTGAGGTACTCATTAGTGGGACTTTTCCGTGAGATTTCAGACCAATCAGGATTCACATAACGATGACAGCTGATCCAGTTGTCCAATCATGATCGTCAGCTGTGATTCAGACGCTGATATCGATCGTTTCATCCACAGTCCGGC
>NW_008758227.1:0-823 GCF_000715545.1 Opisthorchis viverrini | reverse complement strand
AAAAATGGTAAAGATTATTTTTCTGATATGAGTTTGTTTCTTCTTTTTTCAGTCGAGCTCAGTAAACGTTGTCAATGGGTAGATCGATTATCAAACCAAAACTTGACTTTGCGTTTGGGTGTGCACCGGACCTCGAAGATCATTTAAAAACGTATAGTAAGCTGCATGTTGAGAGATCATAAATTGGATTTGATACCATAGTGAATTTCAGGGCCTGCTATTCCGAGGCCACTTTTATTAAGAAATATCAGTGGTTTTACCAACTATATTTGAAGAATAACCAAAAAACCTCTCTGCTACCTTGGATGCATGACACCAAAATAATGTAATAAAGCCCACAATTTGACCAATTGTCAGAATCCAGCCTGGTTTACATAGTCCTCAAGTTGTTTAAATCAACAGGAAGCCCTGTCCAAAATAAGTGATGTCTATCTTGCAGATGCCAGACCTGAGTTGGCGTAGCGACCATGGTCTCGAATGCAGTTTATCCAACAAATTCCGACGGAATGGTTTAACTACATGTGTTTCTGTCTGCTGTCTAAGCAGGTTCTCCAGCACCAAGAACACCGGATACACAACGGGTGCTTAAATTTCCGTTTGAGTTTACTCAGTGGGTTAGGGGTTGTAGCTACCATCTAAGAATGATCATATTATTGTATTTGTTGACAAGACGGATACGTTTGTGGCTATCTACAAAGTTATGCAAAAAAATAACATTGTGACGTCACACGGCCAGTAATGAGATTCTCCCAGACCAGTCTACTATCGGGCAGCTTTCCCGGTGGCTGAAGAATTAACTCACTAAACGAATGACATTGTTTCT
>NW_008758226.1:0-824 GCF_000715545.1 Opisthorchis viverrini | reverse complement strand
GCTCACTTGATCGTAATCACCGTCGCTTATGAATGCTCACGCCAAACAGCGATTGCTAGCTGCTGCAACTCTTCGGGAACCCGAAAGATGGACCACAACAATTAGAAACAGGCTAAAATTCCCTTATAACCAACTGTCTGCGTAGGTGATAGTTACCTTCTGCAACCACCGACACGGAGATCAAAACCTATCAAAGTGTACACTGAACAAGTCAGTGTGCTAAGCCGGCGATCGTCCCATAAGTGATATTTAGTCATCGTGTGTGCGTTCCGCTCATTAGTAACGTAGCTCCCAGTTTATCCGAAGTGGATACCATTGAGTTCAACTGTCATACTGTTCCCATCCGGGTCGGCAAAGCTTCACCTCAATGCCCGAGATTTCCAAATTGTACACTTGCAAATTACATCCTGTGATCACCGTTCTTTAAACCAAGCGGAATGATGGCTAGCACTGGCTAACCATACGTGTGTGTCTATAGTGATTATTCCATGTGGCAAGGGCCACCAGATAATTCCATGCATGCACTATGAGGCTCAGGTGTTCAGTTGTACCCAAAGGAACTGACACTTACGGATCACTAGTCGGGCACGTTGGAGGCTTTAGAACTACCCAGTTACGCACTGTTTGTGAACTTATTCTCTCGAGTTTACACCAGACACAGAACGCTCAAGTGGATGCAAAAGCGCCTCCCGGAAGGTCATGTGTGACGACACAGACTGTGTCCGAGCACCCATCGGTGCAGATGAATATAACGTTGGCATCACTTCGTTTGAATAGCCCTCTTGCCCTGGAGGGGTTATCCATGTGAATCCACACCAAAGGGG
>NW_008758225.1:0-824 GCF_000715545.1 Opisthorchis viverrini | reverse complement strand
ACTGCCTCTGTTCGACCGATAAATTTATAAGGTGGTTTTAGCTGAGCGACCTCACGAAGAACTCTAGATGACGTAGACGGTACCGTCGATTTTCCAGGAACTTTCAAAGTCTTCCTAATTCTTCATGCTTTTTAAACTCTGTATCCTTACGAAACAAGTATACGTCAATCCCAAAGAGGCCATCAGTTGCTAGGATGTGAATATTGCTTATATCGGTGCCCGACGAAATGGTCAGCTATCCAAGCAGGAGAAACGGAAGCCTAACGTCAATATCTCGTTTCCGTTGTATTTCAATTCAAGCGAGCCTAATTGGTCGTCAGTTCACTACTATCATTGCTTACCGAATGAGGTTGTACTTGACTTCTTTCTTCGCATTCCTCTGGATGCTTGAAGAATTCAGGCAAAGAATGTGTAAAGTCGCTTCTTGGTCATGTTGTGACAGTCCACGGGCGTTCACGTTGTGTTGCACCGACCTGTCTACACAAAGTATTGTACCTCTCTTTTTGTAGGTACTCCCTGTGGTGTATGCATTGTATGTATGCATGTATGTATTTTGATGCTAGCTGCAGCTCTCCGGGTGCAATTTCGCGTGCCTGCTGAAACGTTAAGTGTTTTTTTGACATCCACGATATTTTTGGATTTGTAATAGCCACAGCAGTTGTGAAATCAGTGGACAACTGAGTAATGGCTTTCAGTGATTCACCCAGGTTGACTGGCTTATTGAACGAAGAAGCGATGGCAACAAAAGCAAAAGAATCTTCCCTGCGAAAGAACAGAGCAACACAGGTTGTCTATTACGTGGCTATTCACTCCTCATGAGTCAT
>NW_008758224.1:0-824 GCF_000715545.1 Opisthorchis viverrini | reverse complement strand
TATATTACTGACAGAAATAGCCATCAACCGGACTCGCCTAGTATTGACTAAATTGTAAGAATGCAGCCACCATCAAATGTTGCTGAATTGAAGTTTTGTGTTGATTAGTTATACAGCACATCCCGGCCAAATCTACATTATTCACACAAAATGCGTATCAGGTAGGACAGATACCAAAAGCGCATAGTGATGGAGGAAAACGTATTCTGCATTTCAAGGGTGGAGCAATAAATAAGAGGCGAAGGCGTATGGTGACACTAGTAAGAATCGCACTGAGCGAGACGGTGATAAGTTGACAGGCCATTTCAAGTGCGGGTTACATCTGCCCTTCATGGTTTCATTCAGAAGCACAATCTCTTATTTAGGCATGTTCGAAATAGTCTAACCCTGTGGCATTCGGATGCCATTCTTGTGAGCCTGTCTCCATCTATAAAATTTAGGAGAATTAGGATAAGTATTCTGAAACTATACAGAGGAAAATAGTGTCACGCTGCAATCACACGCAAATAACCGGTGCCCCCGAACGTACGTTTCACCAGCTAAGGCATCAACGTGGTTGTTCATGGTTTGGGCCAACTTCAGGGGTGGTGGAGAATAGCCTCCACATGTCCTCCTGTATCAAACTAAAATCCAGAATCTTTCCGTTGCCCTATTTAAAACTTAGGTGCAATTTCTACTAAGGGAAATTACATTTGCTGAGGAAACATTCCACGAACATCATAAGTGCTTCCAATAAATAACTAGTACCATCAGGCCCTTATGTTCGATACCTGCTGCTGGAGTGGCCAGCAGTAAAAAAGTGAGCGCAAACGTGCAGATATTGA
>NW_008758223.1:0-824 GCF_000715545.1 Opisthorchis viverrini | reverse complement strand
GCTGAATCTCTCGTTTACGATGTTCTTAAGCATCTGGATGCGCAGTAACAGGTTACCCCATGTTTTAGTTGGTACGATATTGGAGATATCGCAATATGTTGTGGAATCTTCAGTAGTGTATTGCGCCTGTACAAAGAGACTGTTCAAAGCACCATTCAAACCACGCCTTTTTCTAGTAGGCTCAATAGATGATTTCCAACAGAACGAAAACGTTCTAGTTTGTTTGTCGGGGTGACGGAACACACTGTCCCCCAAGACACTGTTGTTGTATACTTTGTGGTAAAAGAAAGGTGGAATACCAACTTTCACATATCTGTAATCACGGTGGTACTTGGAGAGCATTACTGAGCATAAGCTGCCATGTTTCATTATCTACCATGACCTCACTATTTAAGGAGCGACCACATTGGCAAAAAGGGCTATGGTTCAAACCCAAATTATGCATCCGCAATCATCCTCCCTAGACTTTAGCAACAAAACAGTATCTTAGCAATTTTCAGCCATTCGGATGGTATTTTGATACCGGAAGAATATTGCTGCTGAATGACTGCTTGATTTTGCACATCTGTCATCACGAATGTTCACAGCTTATGGCGTGCCCGCAAGCAAAAGCTCTGAAGCCTCTATAATCACGTTTATCTTGCTACTTACACACGTGGAACAATCTGTCTTCATTCAAATGTTTCCGATATACAAATCGCACGTATCTCACCCTGGAAAATTCAATTACGAAGCTCATATCCAAGCAGGTTGACGAAGGTGTCCATTAGTGTGCAGTTGCATTTGGCTGAGCAGTATTCTGTCGTCGGTTGACTAGGTGTCAA
>NW_008758222.1:0-824 GCF_000715545.1 Opisthorchis viverrini | reverse complement strand
AAGACTGCACCAAATCATATGCTCCGCGATCATTCAAAGCTCAACCATTTTCGAGGCACCTAGTCTAGTTGATCGTCGTACTGGGTAACAGTACCTACAGGATTAATAATTTTTTTTTACTAGTCAGGCTGCATTACATAAGAAGAATTCGCCATAACTGGAACCAAAAACCAAGGTGGAGACTGGCCAGTATCCTTTGTTATTCTTGTAAGTATTTCGAGTAATTACCATTGGTCTGGGAAACGCCCAAATAAGTCAAATAACAAGTAAGAAAAGCACTCGGAAGCTCATGGTCTTATTTTAATTCTGATCACGTATGACCTAGGTTGGTCGATTGAACTAGAGGAAGCATTCACAGTGAAACTGCTGCAGGCCTGGCACAACGCTGTAATTAAGAAATGTGTAGGAAATTGGAACGGAAAAGGCAGGTTTTGTCAGTTCGCTTATTAATTAGGACAAACTGTTTGTGGCTCGATCGTGAAAAAATGGCCTTGAAGGAAATAGCGAAGGACGTTTTCAACAGATATCTCTGTAGTAGACCTCCAAATTACTGGCCTAAATTACAGTGTTTTGCACCCAGCCTCGGCATCTCGACTGTTTCTATTTAGGTATGATAACCTGGCATTATCTCGCCAGGCCTACTTACTTCGGGTAAAGAAGCAGCGAGGATTGGTCAGGCGTCTTCCATCAGAGATGAAGCAGCCATATTGCCTTTATTCATTGCGTTTTCTTGTCCACAACACCAGCGTTAATTCAAACCCCACTGGGTAATCAGAATTTCTGAATCTATTGCAGTTCGTCGGTTATAAGCGTCGCACTGTTAT
>NW_008758221.1:0-824 GCF_000715545.1 Opisthorchis viverrini | reverse complement strand
CAGAGAACCTGTAACCCGCGAATTCCGGGTTATTTGTCTGAATGCTCAACTGTTCGGCTGATCACCTGCATCAATAGGTCATACTGAACCAAGTCACCGAAAGGCATAGATTGTTTCCACAAGTTTTTATCATGAAAGATGAGGAAGTGTCGAACATATTTACAAACAGAACATCAATAGAAAACTGCGAAGTGCTCTTGAGTCTCCCCTACTCCTCAGACAATGAAGCGGAAGCGTGGAAACGCAAATCACGTTAGTCTGTCGCGGGATGAATGGATCGGTGAACGGGGATGTAGATTGGGGAACAAAGCCCTAATACTTAAACTGCATGGTGGTTTCAGCTACCCACACGCAACCATCAACTGGGTGGAAAGCGGGATGAGTGTTTCAACTAAGTATTTCAGCGAACTGACAGTGAGACGTCACTAGGACTCTCAGAATACGTCTAACGTTCGCCGTGTTTGCCTCGATTAGCTATAACGGTAATCTCGCCCATCACGGCGTTGGCCGATTGAGCCACCAAGTTCACACAACATAAAAAGCAACTTGTCTCTTCCTGGAAGCTACGATTTGCATGCTTTGATATGTTTCTCAGCGTAACAATTCAGCTACAAATGACACCAAAATCCTGGTATCCGAGCCCAATTTATGGTCGCCTTAGATTCAGCCCCCTAGCCAACCAAATAGCACGCTGGTCCATTCAGTTCTTGCGCTAATACCAGGACTTGGGCCGGTGAGTATTGCTTCAGATGGTCCATAGGGCTTTTCTGCTGATTCTGTTCGCTACCTTTCACCTGAATTTGTCTTATAGCCAAAATTAGACT
>NW_008758220.1:0-824 GCF_000715545.1 Opisthorchis viverrini | reverse complement strand
ATTCCATGCAACACCATCGAAGGTAATCCGAGAACACTAATTCACCTCTCAACAGCGATAAGGAAGCGGCAAACTCACCTCTGTTCACCTTCGTTACGAGTTGTGGAACACGGAACTCCTTGCCCCATGTAACAGGGTTATCAAGTGTCCAACCGAATATGGAAAGATCACATTGCTTTGGTCAGATTCATGTAAGACTTCTGAACGGTTCACCAAAACATAGGACCAAAGCTCTTTTTTTGGATACGCCTACAGTACAGTAGTCTTTTTTCTGCTGAAAACTGAGTAGTGCTCATTCATCTGCCATTCATTTTGAGTTCATATTTTCGAAATGTTTTAACGACAGTGGTCATGATAGGGCATATTACTAAGGCCATTTTGCACACAGGGAATCTACTTCTCCCTCAATCTGTACGCAAGAATGTACATACAAGTGAGATTAAGATGGTAAACAAATAGCTGTTTGTTATAAGAGATAAAAAATCGTTCAGCTGTAACACCTTTCCGGTGCCTAGCTGCCATGCCACTACAAGGAAGCACGAGCTCTGGGATACTGTCAGGTTGCCCAAGCCTAGACAGGGGAATGCAAGAGGGAGAGATCGGGTTCGAACCTTGGACCTTCCGGTCAGTAAATTCGCGCTCTAACCATTTGGCCATCCAGCCCAAGCTGCCTTTTACTGATGGAACATTTATAGACTTGGTTAGGTTACTTGAACTCAGCTTTACGGACCACACTTCTTTGGGAGATTTGAAAACGAATATGTCCCCCCCCCTCACAGCCAAGAACCAGTTTTCCCGAAAATAGTTTGCATAAAACCGACAAC
>NW_008758219.1:0-824 GCF_000715545.1 Opisthorchis viverrini | reverse complement strand
GGTGTAAGCAAACCTAACAATAACTAAACTCATCATCGGAAAAATCGAAAAAAAACTAACCGAAGTTCAAACACCACTAGCTGAACATCAGCTGTACAAAACGGAAATTCTTCTCCTCAAAGATCTATCAAATATCGAGTTATCTGAATCAGAACGCAATTTTTCTTCCACATCAAAGCCGGTTTCAGATACACAGCTTTCTGTTTTAGTGCTACGAATGAGCAAAATAAAAAGAACAGCAAATATGGGATGATCAGTGCTGCATTTATTGAACCGGACAAAACTGATTACACAAGCGCGGCTTTTTTCTTAGTCCAAGCATCTCCAGTTCTATGTGGCTGCACCTGATAAAACAGAATACCTAAAGCAGCCAACGGTTGACGACAGGCAATTGTGATTTCACTGGTTAATTAAAGGTTGGACGGTATCCATGTCAGCGTGCGAACAGGTCCTAGAGTGGTTTATGTTACCACAGCATGTGGGTTAACTATCATGATCGTTAGACCAGGTTTTCAAAACCTTCCTGTTACAATCGTTAGATAAACACGTGAGCAAGAGAAACAAAATGCAGTGCTCAGTAAGGCTGCAGAAAGCAATAAATGACTGGGGATGGATATTTGGATTTCTGTAAGATGAACTATAAATCAGTGCTATATACTGGCAATAAGACGTGGGCCAGCTTAAAACTGTAGGTGCTTTTCAACTTTAAAACTTATTCCCTTAACAACAGCACGTCACCCTGAGTTAGATCTTGTATTTTAAAACATTGTCTGGTGATATAATTATACCTAGTTTGCTGAACGGTTACTGTGACCACAATGTTT
>NW_008758218.1:0-824 GCF_000715545.1 Opisthorchis viverrini | reverse complement strand
TATCCGTTGAACAAGTCACAATATTGAATAGTGTGCGTTCATATCACGTTCATTTAGGTGATTCAACAGCAACTGAAACAGTATAGTAATTTCATCCGTTGTATTCTACACTTGCCATTGAATTATGTAGGGTTTATTGGGTGTTCCGAAAGCGGAAACGTCCGTTTTGATTTCCATACCAACATGCGTTTACATGAAACTAGAAATGGTTACGGGAGAGTATCGCTGTAAGAAATGGTTACGGGAGAGCATCGCTGTAGTTTCGGAGCATATTTGCCACACAATTCCTTTGAAGACGTTTCGGAATTTATCAGATGCCACCTCAAAAATCATCGTGCGTCATATTTCCGGCTCAGCTAGTGTGTGTTCTGATTCGCGGCATTTAGGGGTGCTTACAGACCCCAGTTCCTGGAAGGATCGGTGTGCCAAGGGGCTGCTGGTGGTTCAATGGTTTCAGCGTGTGACATTATTTTCGTTCCCAAATCGTCGCACGATGAAGTAGAAGTGGAAGGATCTTCAACTGACAAATACACTCATTTGTTTTTGACTGGAGGCTCACGTGGAGCCTAGCTGAATCCCTCGTTTATGGTGTTCTTAAGCAACTGAATGTGCTGCATCACTTCAAATTTCAGTTGGTACGATATTCGAGATAGAGAGACCCGTTGTATAACCGTAATATACTACTTACAAGGCTTCAGAAAACTCTTCGACAGCCCACAACCCGTTTCGTATGATTTGAATGTTCTACTTCAACCCAACTTGGACGGACAAATACAGCCATCTACATGTCAAATGGGTTTACCATTTAGTTACCGTGAGGTTTA
>NW_008758217.1:0-825 GCF_000715545.1 Opisthorchis viverrini | reverse complement strand
GAGCGGTCACCGGAAGGGTGATGAATTAGTCTGCGGAATAGAGGTTCGTCACATGAATAAACTTCCCAGGGGTCATGGGTGAACTTTGATCATCTTCAATGGCTTGCTTCAGAAGACGCAATTGTCGAACATCTGTTTTGAAGAGTCCCGTCAGAGGTCGAACCTTGACGTCATGTCTTTTCCCGGTGTACCCGAGTGTACAACATCCTTTGGTCATGAACCCCTACACACGGATGTATCGACTAAGAGATTCAAGTCTCCCTGCTTAAGATCACGGCCAGTGCCCACCCACCCACTTATGTCTGTGATGCAGCGTAGGGTAGTGTGCTTTCAACCATCGGACCTAGACAACGTCTGCTAATTGTTGTACATGGTACCTTCGTCGGTTCAGATGAGTTTTTGACTGACAGGTTACCACGGGGTAATAAAGAATCATTAGAAATAAGCGCTCAAATTCAAGAAGTTCATCTGCTAACGTCGTCAATGGTCAATCATTAATGATTTTTTCTACTTTGGTTAGCAATATTGTGAGGACTTCTTCAGTAACCAGCTAATCACCGAGTGGCGATCTCAATATCTTCCGGATAGAGTGTAACATTCGTTCCCAGATGCCTCCTCTGTGGCTGGTCTTTGGTGGAGTAATGATCCAATCACATCCTCATTGTAGTAAGGCTTTAGATATTCTCTCCTGGTTCAACTTTTGAAGGTTCTGTTTAAACTCAGCTTCACTACCGCGAAAGTTAGAGTCATAGATATGAATTGCACATCCTCTGCGGGCAGCAAACCTGGAAAAAGCACTCAAAATGTGCTCGTTTAGTAAAAAAA
>NW_008758216.1:0-825 GCF_000715545.1 Opisthorchis viverrini | reverse complement strand
CAAATTATTACACGAAGCTACTAAACCATTCTATCGCCGTGACCGTTTAGAGAAGCTAACTCACTTCATTTCGGGTTCAATACCAGCATCTAAGTAAACGCTGAACCACCCAAAAAATTGTTGGCAAGACCCGAAGCCAAGCAAAAGATCGTCACTTCCTTGATCAAAGCTTCGCAAACCTCCAGCAGATAAAACCATAATGAATGAACCAATAGCGAAGCATTCTGAAGGTCATCTTTGTGACAATAATGTGACAGTCTGTTTAGTGATCAGGTGCCTGATGAGCGCATGAAATGATGATCTTCCCTGGATTGATGAAAAAACATTTCCAATTGATTAGCTGAACTCGAGTAACAGATCAAAAGCGACCCACAATAGCCACCAGTAGTTAGTAGACTTAACCGAGTTATCAGTCTCCCGACATATTGACACTCGGTCGACCTCGCCCGCTTTAGGAAAATCTTTATAAGGAAAATACAGGTATTCGGGGAGAGGAGACGAGGCAATTCTGGTCTGTATATTCCGTTAAAGAGAATAGGTAGGAAAGCGCATAAGTATTCGGGGAGGGGGAGGCGAGACGATCCTGGTTCCTATATTCCGTTAAAGAGGTAGGTAGGAAAGCGATCTGCATATAGCACTCAGCTAAAAGGGCCAAGGAAGCGCACTGACGAGTAGAATTTGGGTTAATAGGTTGACTTTGTGTAGCTTTAATCTACCTCAGCAAGTAACCTTGTAAGTCGCCTCCTCATTTTATTGCTTGAGGAAGAAGAAATGGCTTAAAAGTGCATTCAAAGATATTGAAAATCTGCATGCCCACTAATTAAG
>NW_008758215.1:0-825 GCF_000715545.1 Opisthorchis viverrini | reverse complement strand
CAAAAAGGTCGTCTCACGGTTTGACTGAATACCTCTGAACAAAATACCTCAAAACATCCGCGAGTTGAAGTAATCTGCTGCCACTCAGCTGCACATCAGTACATGGATGCACTCTGTCAGTGAGATTCGCCAGTAGTCTCACGTTAATAGCCCAAGTAAAATGAATTACAGTCGACATTGCATTCAATCGACAATAGTGCTGAAACAAAAATACAGAAATTACGATGAAGATTTTGAGATCCCAGAATCATTCAAAAGTTATTTGCTATGTGATAACATTGTGGTCAAAATTCTTTATCGATTCGAAGTGCACTGACTAATTCGACAGTGGAGCGGTTGTGCATGACTCCACTGTGCCTCCGAAGACTATCGGGAAGATTGAACATTCTACGACACAGGTCACAACCGAAATTTGCTTCTGTTTTGTGCTCCATCCATCTGTGCCGGGAGACACTTTCAATCCTACTTTACCGTTCTGCGCACAAATATTGCCCTGTCCCTCGGNGCAAGAGTAATTGTCAGAACAAGGGCATGGGCTTCCATGTTCTACGGATTCACGAACGTGTACACGCGATGTTCTGGAGGGTAATCTGAGTTTATCCGCATGTATAGTGCAGGTGTAGTTCACTGGACCGCTTGAAGAAAATTGTGCAAAATTCACATCGTAGATTTCGGCTGCTTCAATGTATTTTTCGGATGTTCCGATAGTTGCGAAAGAAATGGGAAGTATTTGTCGCCTCACAGGGGTTTTTCTGTCCAGGGAAATCAGCTGGGCATCTTTCAAGGTAGCAACCTTCTTAGTTTTTGTTTTTGCGTTTCACTTGA
>NW_008758214.1:0-825 GCF_000715545.1 Opisthorchis viverrini | reverse complement strand
AGCAGCAGAAGCAGCAGCAGCAGGTGAGTCTACAAACATTTTTCACAGTCATCCTCAGTTAATACAAACTGGTGAGGCAACCGAATATTTCATATTCGATTCTGTTTGCGTAGTGCTTTATCCCGGACTTCCACGCCATTCCAAGCATTTGATGGGGAAATTCATCATTAATTATAAAAAGGACCCCTCGTAGTGAGTACTGTGTTCGAAAATTTTGCAACAAAACCATTCGATACAACTAGTAAGCTCGTTTGAAGGACCCCAGTGCACCATTCGTTTGCGGTTTTCCTATCCGAGTTGCGTGGTCCACTTTATTCTGAGCAATAGCCGAAATTCAAGCGTACAGATCGAGCATACCATGGCTTTCCAGGATGCCTCAGGGGAACTTTAGCGAAAGTCATATACAAGATCCCTATCGTGGTACAAAAAATCCGCGTTGGCGGGGTAAATCCAGAAACTGACATCGCTCATCAGTAAGAGGAAGATTTCATTGAGTTGGGCACTCGAATCAGTGTTGTGCCCACACACATTGCACCAGCGTCCGACTTGCCTGACCACACTGAACATGGTTCAAGCCGGTTTGCATCGAGACCGCGCCCGATAAACAAGGTTTTCTGGAACAGTGGACGAATGCTACTTGCAGCACCTTTGCAAACACACATCAGTGTGTAATGCCTCCCCCACCCGACCGCTGCCACAGTTGGAACGCGACTAGATTTCTGTTGTGCCCTTACCTGGTCGATGTGGTGGCGCGGATTTCATGTGTTTAGGCGGTCATTCAATTGCTCCTCATTGATGCGTGCGTAATACTGCTTTGATCTTTAT
>NW_008758213.1:0-825 GCF_000715545.1 Opisthorchis viverrini | reverse complement strand
GTGTAGACCCACACCCCACAGAAAATAAATACGCTACCTATTCCAAATCTGAGTTTTCAGTCCCAGGAAAAAACGAGGTGCTATAGTCCATCCCGCCAGTTGTTTGCACTGGAGTGCTAGTTGTTGGGAGGTAACGCAAACAGATTGATCATTCACCGTTTCTGCTGAATTCTACCCTACCTATTCTGTTTGTTCCAGTTGTGGAGTTGAACAGCCTGCTCCCGGAATATAATCCCTTGTGTAAGTTACTATCTCTTTCTGAAGGACAACCAAACCATGTTTGAACATCTAGAAAACATAATGCCTGTTTNCCTTCCAGATCATCATTATCATCATCATCATCATCATCATCATGCATACTGTCAGATGTAGTAACCGCGTACTCGTCGTACAGTGGTTGTAGCTGCCACGCATTCCACACTCTGCAATGTCCACAATCTAATGGACACAGCGTGTTAGTAGTAAACTTGCTTGGAACCCATTATAAAGCACCACTTCTAATCCTGAATTATGTGGTGCGGTAATTTTGACACATGAGGCGTCACCACGGCTGAGATGCCGAAACCGGTGGTTCTGGGTACGACTTTTCTGTGCAAATTTGTAAACCGAGTTAATGACTTCCTTTTCCACATGGGTCAATTGAAATGGACCAAAATTAGATGGAAAACTTGACAATTTTCACATCCGGGCCTTCATTGTAACCACTGTCAGGATTGCATTAAACAAATCAAGAAAACGTCGACTGGTATTCGGGGCACACAAACCAGGTGTTCATGTTGCTTGTATCTGTAAAACAGGCGGTTTGATTCAGCATAATTCTTCAAA
>NW_008758212.1:0-825 GCF_000715545.1 Opisthorchis viverrini | reverse complement strand
GATGAGGGTTCTCTGAATTATCTTTGTGGGGAAAATGACGAGTGTTGTGTTCATTGTGTATGGACCATTCTAACCTTTACTTCCGAAGTTATCGCGTTCGTTTGTTGGAGGAATTTGCTGAGGCCTGTCAATAAAACCAGCATTATATAGGCTTTTTCACCACAGTATTTCAAATAGGACCAACTTGTTCTGAAGCACTGCCCCCTACGTTGTGGGCGGTGAATGGATATCCAGCCTAGACATTACCTCAAACAAAATGACTAGATACATCTAAGCGATGTAACTCTTTAAATTTCATCAAAATCAACCATTTTGTTCATCATCCAGATTAGCAAAATGAATGAGCCACAGTGTTGTTCAGTAACCAACCCCAAGTCTATCAGGATTGTCGTGATTTACATTTTGGGTGAGACAGTCCAGGTGATCGGACGCTATTTGGGGATACAACCAATTGTTACTAAAGGCAGTCGAACCGCGGAATTGTAACAAAATATCCCAAAATAGCTCGAATGCATATACTTACTAAACCTATACAGAATTGAATTAGGCAACATATTGCGATGTCTAAACAACGGGGAAATCAATCGTCACGAAAAATATCTCGTAATTTATGGATCACACTGAGGTTTCTAATTGAGAGACGCGAAGAAGCTAATGCCGTGTAGTACTTACACCACAGTGTTTCGCCTCATTATATTCAGCGGTAGAAATACAGGACAAATTTGAATTACTCCAAAATCACCTTCTTTAATAAGATGTAGTGCTATTGCTTCCTCCTTTCGCACAGGTGCTGCCATATTTTGTGCGTTGGAAAATGCCGACTTT
>NW_008758211.1:0-825 GCF_000715545.1 Opisthorchis viverrini | reverse complement strand
ATGTGACGTATATTCTGTTACTGCTTTCCTTAGTCTTGAATACTGCTATATCCAATCATGACTATTGTAAGAGATTGTGTTTCCCGTCACGTTCTCTTGCCCAATGAAGAAAAAGGTAAGTGAATTCTATTTCTACATTCTCTCCGCAGCTTTGCAAATGCTTTATCTCATTGTGAGCATTGCACGACTCCTTGGTTTACCACTCAATATAGGAAAGGGTAAGTGAATTAAGTAAATCCCTTTGGATTCCCACCTATCCGTTAGGGGGTAGAACACAATAGTTGGTGATGACCGTTTGAGTGACTCAGAATTGACGCCTTGTTGAATCTAAGCTGTAGTCTCTGCATGCAGAAGATGTGCCATTCCTACCAAGGTTGAACTCTTGATGTCTGAGAAGCATCCGTCGGTTTTAATTAAACCTGGAATCAGCGGTGCTGACCTACCAACAGGGTTGCACAGAGCAGCAATGAACGAAAAAAAACACAGAGGAGAAAATTTCTCTCTGATATTCTATAGTTTGCTTCTTGGACATTTCAGTCAGAGACACAAGGAAATTCCCGCGCCCTAGCGGATGAAATTTCATTAACATGACTAAGAGATTTATTTAGAAAGATAGATGGATTATATAGATGGGTTGTCTTTTCATCGGAATGATCATCTGGCGTTTTAATAGCGATAGGAAGGCAAATTAAATAATAGTTAATGTCGGGTTTTGTCTGATACATTACTAGACGTGCGTCATATATAGTCATATGTGGTTTCCATATTCACCTCTTAATTTCCTAAATGGTACACCCTATTGTCAATATTGCACGAATTACTGTT
>NW_008758210.1:0-825 GCF_000715545.1 Opisthorchis viverrini | reverse complement strand
GAACACGCTGATAAGGCCCTAGTCCGCTAGAAGCTTGAGCTCCCGACATCTGATATGCGAGGCGGGCACGTCAGATGCATGTGATTTGTTTGATTCGTTGTCTCGCTGGTGGCCAGGCAAAAGCAGCCGAATGATGACGGAAGTCTACCACGATGTATCGCAAGCCCGACCATCAGTTTTACAGCAGCCTAGGTGGAGGGATCAAATAATCTGGAGTGTGTTACAAAATGGAAAACTGATGCATCTCAGGAGTTTTGCCTTTGATAAAATTCAATGCATTTTTTGAGTTGGAATCTTGTGTATTGCTTGGCGAACTCAACATTCACCAAAGTGAGGCCATCCGAAAAACAGGCCAAGTGTAGTTTCTTAGTTTGCTCGTACCAGTTTATCCAGTGACTGTTTCCCACAAATTTTGACCAATTTTCCAGAGTTATTCCACTTTTCTAATTTGTATCGTTAGCAATTTTGTCGATATTGCAATCAATTTGCTCAGAAAGAAATGCACTGCACCAGCCTTAAATGAATCTAAATCAAATTCGATCAGAATGATAAAAAAATCGATCGATCGAAATTCTCCGAGCCGTTCTCATGGCAGTGCTAATAACAAGGTATGCGAACTTTTCGAAGAATGCAACCGCTCGCTTTTGCAACTGACAGTGCTACGTCTCAAACGGAACGGATTCGGGGTTCCGTCAATCCTTTAAACTTTACGTTCAGCGAGATATAGAGGTTGGTTAGATCTTTTTATCGTAACTGATTGTATGTTATGAAGGCACGGGTATGTACACTGCCGCATTTGCTGTTCATAGCTTCTGACACGGGGAG
>NW_008758209.1:0-825 GCF_000715545.1 Opisthorchis viverrini | reverse complement strand
TTGCGTAGCCATGTTTTCAGTAGAAAAAGAGGCTGGCCTAACAAGTGCGGTGGCGTCCACGCCTTCAAATGCACATTCAAGTAACCTGGATGGAAACTGGCAGCTTCGCTGCCTCTAGGACTGGCCGGTAACCACAGTTCTCAGAATCTCCAGTCAAACTCGCCTTGAGCGAATGTGGCTCCCATCCTGGGAAGCCGAAAACTGTTTCTAATTCGCATCCTTTTAGTGGTAATGTGGGTGAGTAAGGCCACATCGGTGTTTTACAGCTAGTCGACCCGTCCACAGGTTTCCAGTCAGGTTGGTTTCTTGGAGAGACTGGCAGGTTTAGGATCACTAAATCATCAAATCAATTTCGCCTCGGCAATCTGTTATGAACTGCCGGAAATGCAAAGTTTGTGCTAACTTGAACTCAGTGAAACTGTCAGTTATGAGGCTTATTGGGGAGCTCTCAAATGGACATAAACTTCCTCAAGAAACGGTTGGCCAAGATGAAATCTAAAATTTGGAACGAACGATAAATCCCTTTTACACTGGATGTTTCCCAGGCAAAAGAAAAACCCAGAGGATCATAGACTGAATGGTTCTGGTTGAAGAGCCGAATAAAATGAGGGTACCACAGTTTCTATGGTAAAGTATAGAGGTGTACAAGGGTAGTGAAGCTTGAGTTGTAGCTTCGGAAGAAACTATTTAGATTTGAAGATTAGTGCATGCTGTTATCTTTTAAATGGCATTTCGGAATGTATTTAGTGTCATTGATAGGAGCGAAGATAGGAAGTAGGAACTCTGGTTGTCTGATCTTGTTTTACAGTTTTGCAATGATGATCG
>NW_008758208.1:0-825 GCF_000715545.1 Opisthorchis viverrini | reverse complement strand
ACCTGACCTGGCAGTAGGTGTTGTTGGGTCGAGTAGAAGAGGATGGGAGTTCGTTGAGGCGAGATACGAGTGGAGAGTCGGGTTTTCTCTTTCGAGGCGGTTTATCGTGCGCAGGTCTCCATGAGTGCTAATAACCTTGTTGGTTTTTGTAGTGCTGCTTGCCTGCTAAATCCGTTTTCATAATCAATACCAGATATGGTGTATAACATCATGCAATCTAATGAGTGTAGTCCAGCAACAGTGCTGATTTGACTCCCACAGTGGAACAAGATGATGGTGACAGGCATGTTTCGGGGTTACGCATCAAAACTTATCTAAGTATTCGTGGGATAGGCACGCTTGATCAGTGTTGACAACGATGGACTAGACGTGCAGTGTTTCTCAGGGCAATTTCCCTCGTGCTGTTCGATAAACGGCCCACAATTATTCGTTCAGGAAGGCGTTAGCGCCACCAAGTGTGTTTCGGCGGGGTGACCGTATATTTCAGACATGACGTAGTATCTCGGCCAGCGCAGTCTTCAATGTGAGAATGTGGTGTTTTTTGCCGCGAAAATGGCTTCGCCGCGTTAGAAATTAATTTATTCCGAGGCTTTCATCCGCCTTATCCAGAGAGTCTAGTTCGCGTCGATTCATCCAAGCACGTGGAATCGACTTACATGAATGGTCTTACTTTTTCAGGGAATTCGCCTGTGACCCGACGGGGAATTTAATGCCTGATGAAATAACCGTTGTTTACTCAACTTCACTTGTGAAAAGTCGTGCACATTCAATCGTTCATATTGAAATCGGTCAGGACTTTGGATTTCGTGGCTTCACACATTTTGT
>NW_008758207.1:0-825 GCF_000715545.1 Opisthorchis viverrini | reverse complement strand
TGCAGCCCGATGCCCGCTCCAAGTAGGTTATACCGGTCTTCATTACGTACTGCGTCGATCGTGGAAGTCGACTTGTAACCGTCAATATCAACCGGATAAAACTAGCATAACTAAAAAACGATAGCCACACACCCATCTGCAAAAACAGATTCCCTGTCCACTCTCCCGGCAACTCGTGGTGCAGGCAGAGGTACAGTCCAATCTTAGTCGAATCACATCAAATCTGGTAAGCAGGTAAGCATCCCCTTCATTATTTAGATCAACCTAATGTACGGTACACTGAGAAATTATTCAATACTTTCGTCACTCACGTTGTGCAGATACTAACTCTCTTTCTTCCAAGTTTTCACTTTTCAGGATCGACCCCACACATAACTGGTGGGAGAACCGAGATGTTGGAATGGTCTGATTTTGTCCACTAGACCACTCATTTTCTGCTGTAAACGTTGATAGTCAAATCCAGACATTCAAAAAGCCAGATGAGACAACCCCAAAGTGCCGTAGCATTAAGTGCTTGAATATTGGGGAAATGGCACCTCCCGTCGCAGTGTCTTTAGGCTGCACGATCCACTACGGCTGGCCCGTCTCTCATGCAATTCTCCGACTGTGATACTAGCCAGGCTCCCGTCTTTCGGACTCCATCCTAGCAATGTGCATTTCAAGGCTTTACTCCGTGGAACCTCTCTGTTTGCCCAAAATAGCATTCCCTGCCCAAAAATTAACACTACTCTGCATTGTATGCGCCGAAGAACGGTTTCACATCCGTTGAGTGGTCTATTGTCCTGCCGCAGGCTGTTTCTCGCTGGTATGTAGTTCACGGATTCA
>NW_008758206.1:0-825 GCF_000715545.1 Opisthorchis viverrini | reverse complement strand
TTACTTTCACTGTATTCCCTCTTTCAAACTGAACCGAGAATTCGCTGCACTGAGATTCGGTACACTGCAGGAAGCCTCATTCAAGGAGCTTCGTTTACCCGAACTTTAAGGTGTTTTCATACATGTGATTCAACGTTTGTACTGTTCTCTTTATCCGCACCGGGGTGAATTTCGGCACACCGTTCGCAATAGTTTTCCGTGTAGTCGCATTTGTCCTTTGGTCTAGTTACAATCAAGTTGCTCGTCAAGAGGTCGGCTGATTGCAATTACACGTGTCAGCAATGCATTGTAGGTGAGCGCAAAAGTGATTCAGACGATTTCTCTACGACTGTCGAGTTTCGAAAAATATGTTGTCCCGTGTTAATTACACTCTTTTCCCTCTTGGCATCGTGGACTTCTAATAAGTCTAGTCATGTTAAATATTCTCGAATAAATTGCGTTAATTACTACAGTTGGATCTTGGGTTTTGCAGGTATTCAGCTGGTGCATTCCAAATGTGTGTCTCATTCGAATAATCACAATCCGTTGTTTCTAACATCCATACAATCTGTCGGTTACCCGCTCATAATGACTTCCTTTGTCTTACACACGCTAATGTGGGATAACGTGCTTGTGAACAGTAAAGTCTTTTAATTCGGTCCTTAGAAATTCATTGGGTCTTTATTCTTCCCTTATATCTGCAAGGCATTTTCCGCTTATTGATTGCAGATATGGCTACAGGTGAGTGTTTCCAGGAGACCATGCTCACATGACCAACACATTATTTCGTTCAATAAAAAATCTAGATAGATTTGCGGCTTTCGGGACTCGCGCTGACGCACGATG
>NW_008758205.1:0-825 GCF_000715545.1 Opisthorchis viverrini | reverse complement strand
ATCGAAGCTTCCTCTAGTGAGTGATTGAAATAAGTGGTTGAGATCCTTCTTCCTTTATGACCTTCCATAAATCCATAAACCAAATGTTCCGGTAAGGGAGATAGTAGAAGGAATAGGTTCCCCACCGCATGAACTGGCCGGATTCTTGGCCGGTATCTCAAAGCCCCTCACCAGGAAACCTAGTGCTTACATTAAAAATTCATGTGACTTCGACAACAAAGTAGCTGATGTCCCTGTTTAATTCGGTGAATTCGTTATGTTCAAATCTGCCAAAAGGCGACTCATTCGAAATAGCCAATTGACAGTTATTAGCGAACAACTTTCTTTCAGAACGGACTCAGCTTACGACAGATAAAAAAGTGGAAGATATAAAAGCATGTGTCTATCTCACCTATTTTGTTTTTATGACGGTGTGGTATATAATCAAGTTCAAGGTTTAACAATGGAATCTCGAATACTCCTGGATTTGGCAAATATATTTACGGAAGTATTGGAACAGGGAGCCTGAGCCGGATTTCATACCCACCCAAGATATTCTGGCCGTATACAAATAACACTTTCGTGATGATGTGACGAAAAGAAGGCAGCGTGTTTTACAATTACCTGAATGAGCTGAGCCCACAGATCAAATTTGGTAGGGAGACAGAGTCAACTTCGGGTGCACTGGCATTTTTTGGCTGCATAAAACATAAGGTCGAGAAGCCGACCGACACTGGTGCGGTTTTGAAATACTCGCCTACCCATCCGAAATCGGTAAACCCTAGCATTGCTTCATCAGTGTTTTAGCGTGTAAGGTCTTTGTGCACAGAAGAAGCTGATCGGACA
>NW_008758204.1:0-825 GCF_000715545.1 Opisthorchis viverrini | reverse complement strand
GTTGTAACCTTTAAACCCAAAAACACACCGGTGATGTTAGTTACTCATGAAATTGCTGATGTGTATTTGCGAAAGAATCTACTGTAAGCTTTGGAGAAATTCTATTTGTTCCATAGTAAAAGCAGGATCTTTGGTAACCGCATTTAGGTTGCATTTAGATTGCAACATAATCAGTTTTATTAGGAAACTGACTGGTTGTGGGACATGAATTGTAAAAAGCACTATAAAGTTTTGTTTATTAAAAGACTACAATAGCATGATACAGTTGAGTCAGCGTATCAAAGAGGTACAGGATGCATAAGCTCTAAGGGCAAACGGACGAATTTAGCAACATTGTAAACAAGGCAGAATACTTCGTGAAACTGTGGCGTATGTTCGTACGAATGTTCGCGAATGTAATCGACCTGATATGCGAATCAGCGCTTACAAACAAAGTGACGGGTATACTTATTCACCTGTGTTCTATTGCAACTATCCCTGGTGCTGAGGATCAGTCAGTCAAAATGATGTCACGAATCGCTGCGGTCCAGAAACAGCAGTCTATATCGACGTTATGCATTAGCACATCTGCTAGGCGGAAGCCAATGACTAGGGCATGTGACCACGTACTGTCCGTGGGCGCTACGGCCAACTGCGTGACCGGTTCAACAAACTGGCTGGTGAAATCCTGCTCGAATAAAGTGCATTATGACAAATGCTTAAACTAAGACCAACAGCCGACTGCGACTCAGCGTCGGGCTGGTGCCAGCTCATGACTAATTCGCAGGAATTTGCCTGAATTCCACTAGGTTTTAAGCTCAACGTCGGGATTCTCTTTAATCGCTT
>NW_008758203.1:0-826 GCF_000715545.1 Opisthorchis viverrini | reverse complement strand
TTTGGACTAGGTGAAAAAGCTCACTAATCTTAGTTTCTTATCAGGTGCTACTTGGTGGAGGGTGCATGACCATAACGCGAGTTGAATTTGCAGCTGAAGCTAATCCGCCTTAGTTGAGCTCGATAATTTCTTTGATATTTTGAGAGTAACAATCTGGCTGACTACTAAACAAAATTTGTTAGTGCATCAGTGACAAGGAGCAGGTTATGCTCCTCATAAAAAGCGGTATTTAAATTAATGAACTTTGCTCAGTTTCAAATAATGTACTAATGTACCTGACTGGATTAAGGATTAAGGACCAATAAAGAAAGATTTGTGCTCAGGAAGGTTGTCAACAAAAATAAACAAGGTGCATTTTAATGACAAAGATTGTTTTTCACAGCATTGTCAAGAACTGCGTGGTTGGCATTAAAAATATGAAAGTGAATGTTTCTACCTTTTGCTTAACTGAAAACTGTTCATCCTACTTGTATCTGCGGATACTACTGATGAGTCATGCGAGTAGTACGTGGTTATCTCGTATCTCCACCTCACATCTAACGGAAGGTGGGGTTTATCATGGAACTTGTGGAACCGATTTGCAGTGTTCGTTCAGGTTTGAGTGATAATCAATAAATATCCACGAAAGTCCAAGAAGGCACATGAGGATGTACAGTATAACTAAAGGTCTTTAATGTTGTTCTGATCAAAGACAAAAGTAAGCAGAGCAACCATCCTATGCAAATAGTTGAAGCGATAATTTCGAAGTGAATAATGGTGGTTCCTTTCCAGTAATTGGACCACAATGCTGTTTTTTGCTTTTGCATTGTCTCGTTTTGCCTCATTT
>NW_008758202.1:0-826 GCF_000715545.1 Opisthorchis viverrini | reverse complement strand
CTACCAACTTGTCTGAGTTCCATGAAATGATTTGCAAGCAGGCGTTGGACCGATTACTCATTCTGCAATTTATGGCTCCTAGAAATCAGCAACCAGATCATACGGGGCATTATATCTTTACTTCGTATAAAAGACGTGCCGAATATTGCTCAGCGCATGTGCCCGTTGGTGTAAGGTGGTTGACTCGCGTTTTAGTTCACCCGTTGCTTATCATTATGGCTTTTGTGATTGTTCTTCACCCTGGTGTCCACTGATTCCATACTCTTATGTAAATACATGTCTCATTGCTACTATGTCCTTGAAAAATCCCTCCAACAGAAGCTTTCGTTTAGCACGGTCAATCTCCGAAGGTGTTATTGCATTCATTGATGGATACAACCACACTGTATGCTGAAGACCCAACTTAGCCATAGGCCGTTAACCCGGAAGTAATCACCTACACTTCCAGTCACCTGCTTATTTCACAATAGCACTACGAACTAAATCTACAAATCGTTGTCCGTAAGGTACGCTTCTGATGTTGCTGCATTGATGTTGGCAACGGTTCGCTGGTGCGTTCTGCTACATAAGGCTCAACTTATTTTCTCCTGTCAAATCGTTACCCCTAAATTAGCCACATAAGCAATGTTTTCCAGAGTTCACCAGAAAAAATAAACCTCTCCAGGCGTGCCCGGTTAATGCCGTCCGTTGCTTAATTTCGGGCGAAATGTGCAGTTTGTTTGGCAGCTGTTTAGTTATCACTGAGATTAGTTCGCCTGGCTCTCCGAAAAATAGGGCATGCTAATGGAAATAGGCTGGATACTTCTCATTTACCGTCAAATATTTA
>NW_008758201.1:0-826 GCF_000715545.1 Opisthorchis viverrini | reverse complement strand
TGGATTGGAAGCTGAGACGAGAGTGGAGATGCATAGCAATAACTTTTGGCCTCAACAGTATTGATCTAGCTAGCAGTACCAGATGAACGGCTTCCAGTGAATGATATCGATCATTACTTGTCGGACCGGCATCAAGTTCACGAGTTGTAATCACTGTTCCTACGATGATACCTAAAATGAGAACCTCCTCCACCAAGGCGAACCACTTTTCGATTACACAAATCGATAAGTGGTTGATCGAACTGGTAAAAACAAAGCTCACGTGTGCTGGGGCAGCCAAAATGTTCTTGTTTAGTTCGGTGTACAGAATCGGCATACAAACTGTGTTCAGTCATCAATCGACGGTTTAAATGCACAACGATCCACAGATACCACAGAAACGAACGTGTCACGTAAACGATGCACCGGTGGATTGCTTTCAAGCTCACTACGCTCATCACCAATGGGACAACACTGGCGCTTAAATGTTCGGTAGATTAAAGCTGTACGAGGCGATTCAAACAAGGACACAAGGAGGCCCTGATGATGCAAGTCCTAAAACAGCGCTGGGAGCCACTTTGCTTCGAGACAACTGGTTAAGACGGTTCCAGAAAGATAGCAACAAAAACATTCCAGTCAACGGATGTAATGGTCTCTTGTCACATAAGAGATTTCGGTAGTTCTTCATGAGACAGGTTTCTAAAATTTTGGTAACGCTGAATCAAGTGGTATTCTAACTAGTGATGAACAAATGGTCGGACTTGAATTCACAGTATGCGACCAAGTCAGAGTTGGGGCTGTTGGCGCAGGAAGTTTCATCAATAAACATTCTTGTTTTTGCCTGTCA
>NW_008758200.1:0-826 GCF_000715545.1 Opisthorchis viverrini | reverse complement strand
TTTTTCAGTTAAGGCAAAATACAGCCCACTTGTCGTAAAATCTCTATGAATGCAAGTTTGACTTTCACTTGAATTTAGACAGAATACGTAGGTTCACTGCGACATATTTTCTTTCTATCACCCAGGACAACGTGGCAGCCACCTTCCGCGCAATAAAAACTACTCCGATGCCCACGCTAGAACCGGTTGAATCCTCCACCCTGGCTAGAAGACGAGGTCGTTCGAAGAACGTTTCTTCACAATCCTGATTGAACCAATGATCTCCGACCGCTGTTCATCCAGCCATCTGTCGTCATCGATAAACAAATCTGTAATGGAAACCCATGTAAAGACAACCGATCAACACTGCTTCAATTCTAATGTAATTCTATTTTTGTTGGTGTTTTCAATTTTTGTGCGATTTGTACAAATAGCATGACAGACCATTTTTTATTCAGTTTGTCTCCCCCCGGTCATATCTTTGCCCCCCGTTCATTTGTGACTTAGGTTATCTTCTCGATCTTGTTCCAGTGAAGCTGATAATTATTGTTCGACTTGACCACAGCACTTTGTATTTTTTACCGTACCGACTAAGTTTTCTTCACTTCCAGGCACGTTTTTCTCCATCCGAACTTTATGCACGCCTTCCTCACCTGCGATTCGGTGACAATGGCCACAGTCACACTAATGCCCACTCGTTTTTCTCTTTCGCTGGTGTTTTATTAGATTGTTTTGGGATTGCTTGTTCACTTGTATGAATACATCAGGTCAATGAACAAGGAGAGACATGTAACCGTGTAAATTCGCGAGCGAAGGTAATTTGTGCTCTTTTCGGGATCTTCAAACA
>NW_008758199.1:0-826 GCF_000715545.1 Opisthorchis viverrini | reverse complement strand
TCTGATGCGGAGAAGGATACTTGGAGGGTAGATTCGGAGTCGTTGCTCCGAATACTGGGAAGCGACCTCTACAGCGTGCTGAAACTAATGTGCATGGTCAGTGCAAACTCTCAGCATATGCGCTAACATCAAGTTACTTGCAGACAACCAATCCGAAGTCAGTCAAGGACTTATTTGGATCATCTGGCCGAAAAGTCTCAAACGAAGATTGTCGTTCCATCTGGAGTATGCCACTTGGCGCCGGTCATGTCATTATGCGAGCTCGGTTGTGCGCTCGCTTCCGCTCAGAATTACGCATGCTAAAACGGAGCAGCTCCATTCACCAACTCTGACGACTTTCAGTAGCTCAGAAATATCGAGGACTTAGGACTTCCCACGCGCCGAAGTCATAAGTTTCTATTGCTTTCGACAAAAACATTCCAGCAACTAGTGACCACGGTGCGACGCGCGGCTACTTCAAAAGCTGAATGACCGACAGAATGAGGAATGACGGAGAGCTGCTGGTTTTGACGTTCCGGTAATCGGGAAGACTTTCACTGCAAGTAACAGCCGAACCTCCAATTCAGCTGATTGGACAGACCGGCCAAAAGAAAACAAGTGTCAACGAACACATCAAAAAGCAGTCGAGCTGGCCTCCAGCAAAATTCCTGAAAGAACCCGAGGAGGTTGGATGGAATGTCGGTATCAGCTCATAAGCAAGAGGAATCCAGTACATGGTATCATTCCTCCAACGCCACAAGACGCTCGGCGCAGATGGCTTAAACCATGCACTTGCCAGAGTTGGCAATGCCATGGTAAACAATTCGAGGACCGTACCGTGGAAGAT
>NW_008758198.1:0-826 GCF_000715545.1 Opisthorchis viverrini | reverse complement strand
CCTGAAAGTTACGTTCATTGTATGTGAATTAACGTTTTCCACAATTCACCACTTTTGTCATCAGGTAACGTATACACAGTCAGTGGTGTTTTTTGACCTAAACTCGCTTAAACAAATCACCATAGTCAATGATTCTCAATAATACAGGAGCATATACATTATACATAGACATTCTACACATTAAAGTGGCAAGTCTGAACATGCCGTAGATTTTGGGAAATCAATCTCATTGTGCGAATAGCCAGCGGCATACTCGTCTCCGTGCTTGCCGTTGGTCTACCTGTCGGACAATACTTGTCAAGGTTTGTTGTTCATTAATTGATCTATTGATATTTTGTCATGCAGAGCAGCACATTTTCGTTGGGATCACTTTCGTTTTAAATTCGGATCCATTCTTCCGTGCTCGGTGACGCTTACAACCACCGCCATCACCGGCAGGCCAAACCCCGCCGCCACCGTCACCGCCACCGCCAAATTTGTTTTAAATCACGGAGAAAATTTTCAAGATCCAGGAATTACGACCTTCCGGCGGCCCCAAAATAATGAAACTAATATTTGGGTGTCAAAAACTGCTCACTGACTTTTCGATCTGGTTAGCATCTGACTTCGCAAGGAGATATGAATCAGGTTATCGAAAGCCTGAGTGCCATCAGTATAACTAGCGTTTGGGTAGCAGACGCATCGGAATGATTGTGGTAGTCCAGCAGTTAGTCCTTTTCTCATTCACTTTGAGTCTTTTTTAAAATAGAGCTTCGAATGAATTTGAATGCACGTAGGGAACCGGCAGATTTGAACACGGATGCTGACAATAATAACGATGATGATT
>NW_008758197.1:0-826 GCF_000715545.1 Opisthorchis viverrini | reverse complement strand
GGTGTACGGAGCACTTCTGTTACCTAGCGTATATTTTGTAATTCTGAACCACAGTTGAATCTTATAATACTGTCCTACCCGGCGTCCAATAGGAATGTCTGCTAGCTTACTTGTGAGTGACTTTTCTCGATGGTGCCACTACCTGAGTTTCTCACAAATTTGTCCGTCATTCACAAAAGTCAGCCCTTGGATGCTCTATTTTGTATTCAATGAATCACGCAAAGTCTTGATGGCGCACAATTGCTTGGTGGTCGAAATTGCCCAGGAATTCCCGGTCAGATTGATGAGTATATTTCATCTGCGTTTCGAAATATGTCAGCTGCATAAAGTGTTTAATAATCATACTGGACAGATCATGGGGAAATTTTCATGTATCAATTTAAGAAGATAAAATGTATACCGTAATCAATATTCAAATGATCTGAACCCATTTGCCTCCACCAATATTTACGCAAACACACCATACTGACGATGCTTGTGTATTAAACAAGTAGCCCCAATAAATTTTTGTTCCGGCTGCCATATGCTCCAAAGAAAATACCCACTTATTTTCACAACAAGCATGATGAAGCTAAGCGTTCCATGTTGTATTCAGACTCTACAGAGCATATAAGATCACCAGGCAGTTCAAGCAACCACCGACCACTACTCGTTTAAGCGTTTACATATGCAGCACATGGTGTATGGGTCACGCTAAAGACAAATCCGGGTCTCCTAGGTGGTCTCCTTGATTCACGTTTCACGACAATCTAGTGTTTGACTTCGTCCATTCTGCCTACATAGTGTATCTACGTTGTTACTATACACTAAAGGGATGTGAGCAATA
>NW_008758196.1:0-826 GCF_000715545.1 Opisthorchis viverrini | reverse complement strand
TATCCCTCATCTGTTTGCCCCAAAGCTAAAATGTTTTAGGCACACGGTCATTTGTGAATCAATTTGGTTTTCACGAGAGACTCAACTGAATCTCTCGTTTATGATATTCTACAGCTGAACGTGCTGCACACAGGCCGCCTCATGTTTCATTTAGCACGATATTCGAGATATCGCAGTATATTTTCATAAAGGAAATTGCTCACAAGGTTGCTGAAAACTCTTCGACAGCCCACGATCGGTTTCGCCCTTCTTGGGGATCATCAGGTAGGCGCAGTCTCCTAGTTTCCGTCTACCTTATATTCTACTTGAACCCAAATTGGACTGTTTTCGAGAAATGCACCCATTTGCCAAATTGGTCGACCTTGTGAGTAGTTTCCTTTGTGAGAAAGTTTTGGACATGTTAAAAGTGCGAATCTGCAGGTTCAGCGACGGTCAAATCTAGGAAGGTATCAATGAATGAGACGAGTGTTTCGACTCAGATGACCTTGACAGATTTGAGAGGCACAAACACAAGCCGTTTCCAGTTGGACCATTTGCAGAAATCACGGGAAAACTTATGTAAAAAGACTGACCAAATTCGGCAAACACTAGACTTGGTTCTAGTCCTGTTGTCGCACGGATTTTGCTGGTCTCACCAACCATGTTTACAAATCATGAAGTCCAAGAGTCAGAAGTCAAGATGGGCAAAATGTACGCTCACTAATCATCTCAGCACCAAGCGGTGGGACAGCATTTTGGAAGCCATCTGTATAAAGCTTAAATACTGATCCAGTTCTGAGTGTTTGCTCAAACGAACCAAGTTTGCTTATTTCATTATAGCCTTTCG
>NW_008758195.1:0-826 GCF_000715545.1 Opisthorchis viverrini | reverse complement strand
CTAAGCACCATGAATTGGCTGAAGAAATAACTAGTATCAACCCTATTCCTTAAGACTGCGTCCAGAGGAGAAACTGTTTCCAAAATGGACAATGTAATTCAACCCACATTTCCGTTTTGGGAGCTTTTCTCCAAGAAGAGAGCAACTCAGTAAAAAAAAGTACTTTGATCCCTCCCGCGGGTTTTTGGTATTCAAAGAAGACCAGGAATTTTTCAATCGGGGAAACAATGGAAACAATCTCCCACAGGTGTAAATCCAATCAGTGGTCTTCAGAATGCATTTGAAGGAAAGTGCTGAATTGCACTTTTCCTATGCCCGACACTGAAGCTTAGAGAAACTCATGCATCACTAGTTTTATAGAAGGCGAACAATGTACCAAGTTTTACCAAAATGGTGGAGAAACGCTATTTATTTTCACGCTATCCACGACAATATGTGCATCTGGAAACTGTTCCCTTGTAAGGTGATTTTGTCTAGATCATTATGGTTTAATTATTCCTCCATATTCGGTGGTTATCAGAGAGCAGATAATGATATCTCATGGCAACATATTATTTAGGCGTAACGTAATACTCGTTGCCGGACACCTTTCAAGAGCCAACGACCGATTTCGCCCTTCTTGGGGCCCTATGAGTAAGCGCGATCCTCGAGTCCGTCAAAGTTATGTTATAGATTAACACAAATTGGACGGGGTTCGCCAACTATCCGAAGCCGTATACGAAATGGGTTTTCAGAGAAAGCTCAGATAAATCCGGCTGAATGTTTGGTTTGCGACGGTCTTCCCCAACTGAATGTGATGTCAAAGATTTTCAGCAACCTCATGAGT
>NW_008758194.1:594-826 GCF_000715545.1 Opisthorchis viverrini | reverse complement strand
GAAACGAAAGTTAAATCTAAAAGGCATCCCGAAGGTTCATACCGGCAACACGATGCAGCACGGTTTATTTCGATCAATGATTTTTTAGACTGCTCTGGTAGACCATTGACTCTGCTGTTCTAAATGCAGGCTTTCTGCCACTTGTCATCGCGAGAACTCATAAAAGTGCCTATACTTGGGCTGAGGGTCGTGTTCAACTTCGTGCGTATTCATTACAAAATCGGACGCCTAA
>NW_008758194.1:0-577 GCF_000715545.1 Opisthorchis viverrini | reverse complement strand
TGCATGGTTTCGTTTGTGCGCACATGTGACTATGAGGGACTTTTTTGGTTATTCCTTCAAACAAAGTGTTTGTGCAGATCAGCTCAAATTGATATTATTGTAAACCACAGTCACCTAACGCCTCCTAATTCCCATGAATCCCGTTCTGTATAATCGCTTGAACGCCTGGTGCTCCTGACCAACCGAGAAAAGTAATTAAACGTGTGGGCCAGTTGCTCTATTAATCACTGTCGCGTACAAGCGGGTCATAAAAGTAATACTAAGAATACAACTCATCTGTCAACGGCGATTGAAGAACAACCAATGAAATATGTCTCCCAAAAAAACACGATTACTTCATCGACAGTTATGTAGTCCCGTGAAGTTCTTATAGAAATAAGCGGAAGGACAAAGTCCCAGGTGTACTCAAAACTGCCAAGGGAATGCTCACAATGTAAGTAACGTGCACTGGAAGGTAATGAAATATGCGCTATATATGCGTTAGAAACGTGCACGTTGAATGGCAATAAAAAAGCGGTTACAAAATGCAAGTAAAATATGAGTTCCCTAGTTACCCGAACAAAATTACCTAACGCAA
>NW_008758193.1:0-826 GCF_000715545.1 Opisthorchis viverrini | reverse complement strand
TTTTACCTAATATTCTCCTGTAACCCTTCTACACCCATCGTTTGCACTTTCTATGGTTTGACCGTGCCAATTTCCCAATTCGCCAATCTCCAATAACCCTAAGAAACTTATTGGCCTGAATCCACGCCGTGGAGGACAGATAGTGAGTCCATACGTATCCTAATAAATGTATAGTGTTCATACAACCAACTAAAAGGGATATGATACCACACGATACCATGCCATAAACGCTCGATCTATGTTAATTATATCTCACCTTGCTACACGGTGAGCTAGAACTGTCCAGACTGGAATTCAACTAGGTTTCGCGTCTAATATGAATACAGCTTGAAAAATTCTGTAAAGCCCACGGACAAGGTACCAAGATGCCGACGATTCAGGCCGGTGAGATCTGGGTCGTAATCCCGATTGTGGGCTCATTTGGACAATTCCCATGCTGCTGGAATAAGCCCGATTACGAGCGGTACGATCAGGTTACCCTACCGAATAGCAAATGACCGAAATACTGTTGAAGATAAAGATTTTTGTGTGGTGGACAAATCAGAGGAGGTCTGATAAAACAAAAATACGGAACAGCAAACGCGAGTAACAGCAGGCTAATGGAAAAGATCACAAATTACCGCTCAATTAAACAAGTCCCCATTTAAATAATTTTCTTGACAGGCCGTGTAGATTCACCATCATGAAATGGCTGTATTTCAAAAGTGGTAGCTGTGATAAACCCTATTTGAACTCACCCATCTTTTGCACTTCATCCCAATACAACAAAAAATACCCTTAGCAGTTCACAATACGTTTTTAGATAGATAGATTTTAGCGAATATAC
>NW_008758192.1:0-826 GCF_000715545.1 Opisthorchis viverrini | reverse complement strand
CCTCAGTCGAGAGCGCAATCGTGGAGGTTTGGGAATCGGTGAAACTTTGCCACAATCTGTTGCGTAGATCAAGATCAGAAGACTTCCAATCACTCCCGAACGTGTTTATGGATTGACCGGAAATGGTCAAGATGTCGAAATCGGTTGACCTTCCAGCAAGCTACGCAATCCTTTATAATTCAGGATGAACAGCGGCGCGAAAACCGATGAAACAGGACAGTAGCCAACTGGAACTTGAAGCACATCCCCCGAAATGTCGGAAGCCCTCTTGGTCGAGCTGCTTCCTTCAGTGGAAGCCACTGATGATGTGGGGGAAAAGTATAACTCTCGAGTGTGACGGACTACAACTTCCAACGAATCACAAGTGCTGTCAAGAACGAAAGTCCCCTGACTAGCGGGAAGGCGTATATCCAATAAAAAACATGCAGAACAATCGATGAAACGCTTGAACCAATATGGATAATTGATTCCATGTGTTCACCTGTCTGTTTGTGCTAAAATATTTGGCCACGATAGATGAAAAACCGAGAGGTGTGACAGACGGATCTATCGCTGTTATATGGAGAATAGTTAGACAACTGACAGACCCTGACAAGGTGAGAATATCTCATTCTTTCGAACGGGATCGCACAATGGGTGAAGTGGTTTGAAGAATACGGAAACGAATGCTTCGTATAGTTTCACTGAAACCGTATCTCCATAAACTCCATCTTTGTTTGAGCAATCGAAGACTCCCGAGACTTTGTTTTCTGTTACTGCAATGTTGTCCAGGCTGTCTAATCGAGGTTATTCTTGTAACTTCAGCCAGTTCACTTATTACGAGATT
>NW_008758191.1:0-826 GCF_000715545.1 Opisthorchis viverrini | reverse complement strand
CAAATGGCGCTCCTTGCTTCATCAGTGGCACTAAGTTCAGCTCAGAAACATCTGATTATAACAGTGTTTCCAGAGTCCAAACTTCGGCCAAACAAAACTGCTTTACCGAAGTAAGAAGCATCGGTAGTAAAAAATTTTCAAATCATACATCCATGGGCAGAACCTCCTCTTATTCATGGACCACGATCCGCTCACCCACCCGTTCTCAACGGCAAATTCTCACATAGCTTTACGTGGATAATAGCTTGAGCTAGAATATAGCCATAGTAAGCTAACATTAAGACCCAATTGGAAGAGCAACGAGATCGAATATAAGCATTGTCTTCCAGGTGGAAGTAAACTAGTGCCAGAAGCACTAATCAATACCCTGACCAAAAAGACCCACTACAGAACTAGACTGGTAACAAAGACAAGACAACATGAACTTAGCTGACTAAACGGGATGCTCACGTTTGAACTGAAGTTCGTAATAAAAGAATTTCCGGTAAAACAAGCGTTTCCACCATGACAACTAACTTGAGACAAAATTAGACCGGCAAATAGAGAAGAGACAATTCGGGGAGAAAGTGCCTTAAGTAATTCAGGGATGATTTACAAGTCAGAGAATGGAATAAGAACCAAGAGGTCTTAAGGGGCTGCGAACCGTATTAGTGCGTTTCAAAGCATAGAATTATTTACGTCTGCGCAGAAAGGAGTGCTTCATGAGTTCAGAACGTCCGATAAACAGAAGAAGCAAAAGGCGTTGAAAATGTTCACAAGTCCTTCCACTCGGTTTGTCCAACAGATCTTTTAAAGCCTCTTGTTAATAAAATTGTAGCACTTGTAA
>NW_008758190.1:0-827 GCF_000715545.1 Opisthorchis viverrini | reverse complement strand
AGGTTTACTTTTAGCTTTAGTGATATGTTTTGTTGTAGGGTTAGGGTAAGTTTTGGTGTTAGTATTAGGGTTAGGTGTAGGGTAAGTTTTAGGTTTAGTTTTATGGTTAGGTTTAGGTTTAGGGTTTGCTATTGGTTTAGTTTATGGTTAGGTTTAGTGTTAGGGTTAGGGTTAGGGTTAGGGTTAAGTTTAGGTTTAGGGTTCAGGATTACGTTTATGTTTAGGTCTAGGATTAGTTTTAGGTTTAGGTTTACGTTTAGGTTTAGGTTTAGGTTTAGGTTAAATTTTAGAATTAGTGTTAGTTTTGGCGTTCTGGTTACGTTTAGGGTTAGGGTTAGGTGTACGGTTAAGGTTAGGGTTTGGTCTATGTTGAGGTTTAGCTTTAGGGTAAGGTTACGATTAGGGAAAATTTTAGGGTTACGTTTAGGATTGGGGTTAGGTTTAGGTTTAATATTAGTTTTAGGGTTATGGTCAGGTTTAGGTTTAGGGTTAGGTTTAGGGGTAGGGTTAGGTTTTGGGTTGGGGTTAGACTTAGGGTTAATATTAGTGTTAGGGTTAGGGTTAAGTTTAGGTTTAAGTTTAGGGTTAGGTTTAGGGGTAGGGTTAGGTTTTGGGTTGGGGTTAGACTTAGGGTTAATATTAGTGTTAGGGTTAGGGTTAAGTTTAGGTTTAAGTTTAGGGTTAGGTTTAGGGTTAGGGTGAGATTTTGGGTTGGGGTTAGACTTAGGGTTAATATTAGTGTTAGGGTTAGGGTTAAGTTTAGGTTTAGGTTTAGGGTTAGGTTTAGGGTTAGGATGAGTTCTAGGTTTAGTGTTAGGGTTAGGGTT
>NW_008758189.1:0-827 GCF_000715545.1 Opisthorchis viverrini | reverse complement strand
CTGCGGCTGCAAAAACTACGTACTTGTTGAAATCTCCTTGTCCGTGATTAAACTGACCATCAGTCTAATTCACTTCCCTCGTAGAAAAGGGTTAGATCGCGTAATTGTCCGTGGCTTAGATATGTTAACCAGATATGTTTAGGATGCCCACAGCTCACATATGGTTACAGTGAGCCTGCTTCACGAGCTCATATATTCACCAGATGATATACATGATACACCTGAATTAGCAAAGCATGTACTCAGTCAGTGAAAGTGCCACCTGCGATCATCCTGACGGTGGCCACAATATTTTCTAAGCAGACGCGATCTTCTGATCAGCCTCAATGAGTTAACCCAGTTAACCCCAACCAGAATCAGCTAGCGAGCGACGTGCTTGGAGGAGAAGCTTAGCACAATACCTGACAGGCTACGTTCGCTTTATGCATTGTGCCATGCAAAATGGTTTTCTCCTTTGGTTTTATTCAGAAGCACAGAAAGACTTATATAAATTCCTCTAATCAGTTGCGAAGTCGTAGCTGCTACTCAGTCACCGAAAAGTTTCTGAAATTGACGTACAAGTACACGACCCATCTGAATGTTGTCGCCAAGGCGCATTTTGTTCATATAGTCACGAAAGTGGCATACGAATGCAATGGATAGCTTTTCCCAAACACCTGCAGATATAATTAATGAAGATATTTGTGTTTTATGCAGGCCCGAGGGTTTTACAAGAGAAATTTTCATACTTATTGTAAGAGATCCCTAAGGACATAGGACGTCTTCGCACTAGCTCCCTACCGTTCAAGTTTCTTCCCGTTGTTTACTATGGTCTTCTTCTCTTACGG
>NW_008758188.1:0-827 GCF_000715545.1 Opisthorchis viverrini | reverse complement strand
CTGAAAGAAACAAAAATAAAACCAATGGTAAAACTGGGTAGAACGGATTCACGGATTCACGGCATCAATCCGTGAATCCGTGAATCCGTAGAGGAAAAAAGCGCGAAAACCGTAATGAGAAGAAAAACTGGAAATAAAAATCTCATGTAAACAGTAAACAATAAACACCATTTGGTTGTTAATCTTTTCGCCGAACTTGGCGGTTGAATGCAAGCGTCTCACTACTGTGTGGGGTGACATCGTTAGTTGGGGTTTTCCTGATCACTGTTACCTGACTTTCCACAAGGAAGTTCGTCAAACATCCCACCAAACTCCTGAGTTCCGGGGATCATAATGCCGGAGCCGTCGGCTGGCTATACCCTATCAAAGTCTTTTTCACTTGGACCGCCAGGAAACCTTTGGCCTACAGCATGAAACTCGTGATTGTCACGTGATAATTTTTCACCCAATCACTCGCGGGATTTCAGTTTGGTCCGCTGCTGATTTAGGTGGTCTTCAAGATGACGATGGATTCTTACGACGTTATCGCCAACCAGCCCGTAGTTATTGATACGGTAAGACCCTCGAAGGCCAGTTGTTCCAAAAACCAGCGTTTAATGCGTGCAGGTTATCCCCTATAGGAGCTTCAGTGTATAAACTTAAATGAGACTGGTCACTCCGTGGTCATGATTCCCGGGCTGAAATTATAGTTGACTGTGGGTTGTCAGGACAGATGTTGTCCGAAAGATCTGTAGCTGTTCTCTGGTGATTTTATGACACGATCGAACGTACGCCCTGTTTTCTGTACACAACCTCTTATAGGGCGACCATAGTTTTCCTCGTTCGTT
>NW_008758187.1:0-827 GCF_000715545.1 Opisthorchis viverrini | reverse complement strand
GACCGGTAAAATCAAGGACTCAACTTTGGGTCGACGTAACCTACGGTGTGCCTGTAGTAACTGCCAGGCCCGTACACATGCTCGTAGCTAACAATAATGCCCCGGCAACACATAATAGACTAACCCAAAGATCAACGGCTGTCATCACCTGTCAAACTGCAATCGCCACCTAGTTTGATAGCGCCTTCCCAGCTCCTACTCTTGATTGTAGTCCATCAAGCACTCCCTCCATTACCCGAAACAATGAGCTGTCGCTCACCTCGACTAGCGTAACTGCTATTCGCGACGCAGATTATGAGACCTCACCTATGCACGCCAACGTAATACAATGGCCAACGGCGGCGCTCCATAATCATAACTCCACGCGTTGATAATGCGCCTGCCATGAAGTTACGAAAACACCGTTGACGAATTGCGGTTTATTTATTGGCATCACTGATACAGGCTTAATTTTTAGTCGCCCCATTTTTCATGTTCTTAAGATCCACTTCACGGGACAAGGATTCTGAAACGAAATATGGGAAGCAATTAATCCTCGGGAACAGCAGTTAAGCATCCGGATGTAATGGAATTTTATTTGTTTGCTTACCTAGTGGTTCGTAATTCCCATCACCGTGATGAGGGATAAAGGTATAGTCGTTGCGGATTGCCATGCGTTCATTGATTCGGCATTTGAGGCCTTCCTCGTCATGACGGGATTCGAAATCAAGGTCTACAATGCGTATGCTAAGAAATTAGGCCTCAAATTACCGGTCTCCATCAAACCAGAAATTGGAAACTGCAGGTTCGATCAATCAACTTAATTGTATCTTAACAGCGAACGTCAG
>NW_008758186.1:0-827 GCF_000715545.1 Opisthorchis viverrini | reverse complement strand
TTTGCCCGAGGGTTACAGTCTGGCATCATTACATCGGAGCAAGTCTTGCCGTTTCTGGACCTCCACGCCCCAACAGACATTTCCACACACCTGGAAAACTGAATCCGGACGCCGTCGTCAGTTAGTCCATCGGGTACCTGCCAACCGAAAGCAGATCCACCAAGCCAACTATGCCGCCATTCAGACCCTGTACCCCCACGGACGGAAAGATGCAGCGTCTGCTATACTCAATGGGTCATGGAAGGATCCATAAAAACACGACCCACCTATGGACGCCGAGCGCTATTGGAAATAGGTGCTCTCAGCTTAAAAACACGTGCATAGTCCGCCAAGTTGCATAGTACTACCATCCGACTGGAGCTTGATCGAGCCAGTTACAGGTGAGGAAGTCGGCCGTACGATCTGTTTGATGGGCAGCTCGTTCGTAAGCCTGGACAAGCTCACATCCAGGATGCTCTGCCGGTTCAATACCGACGCGCTTGTTGCATATTTCTGATTATTATTATAATCCGGGTGTTGTCCATCGCATCTGTGTCGTGCTCGTATTACCTTAGTCTCGGGGGTTCCAAACCTGATTTCACTTGACCAACTGAGACCGATCTCCGTGTCATCCTTTCTTACCCGCTGATTTATAAGGTACTGGGTGATCCTGGAAGCCAAAGATTACAACTGCCTTCACTTCAGTTTGCATTTCTACATCGAAATGGTTGTTTATAAGCTACATAGCTGTCACATATCCCGTCCATCAATCTTCAGCGACTGCTTCCAACCTCACCTTGGTGTTTGTTGATATCGCGTGAGCGTTTGATTTGGTTTTGCATTACACA
>NW_008758185.1:0-827 GCF_000715545.1 Opisthorchis viverrini | reverse complement strand
CACCGTTCGTTCGCCAACAAGGTCTTTGAGTTTTCTGTCGTATCCGTATGGAACAGCTATGTCGTTCGTCAACCGCCGACTGGACATGTCCTGGCTAACGGACAGTTGCGTTGCTTGTGCTTATACGCACGCGGTCCTCTCTACTGCGGCTTTCCAACATCTCTCTTATCATGCTACTGATTTCAGAACGAGTAGTTGGAAAAACTTCAGAGCTGTATACACAACGCATATCTGCACACTTCTTTCCCTCTTAGGCCGGACCAGGTGCTCACTGAGGAACAAACAGAATGGTTGAACCGGAAACGGGAACTGATACTCAGTCTGTTGTCTGGCAATAGAAAAACTGATAGCCAACACACGGATTCTTTCGCCTCGACGATTGGACGTATTCTTGAGAGAGAAACGCACTGGAACAGTTGGAAAAACGAGGGTTGCCCATCATTCGTACGTCCCCAAGAAAAGTCCCCCGTCGAAACAAGGTGAATCAGAATTTTCTATCCTTTGACTTAAGGAATCTCAGACTTCAGTGATTGCCTAGTTTCTGTTACCAGTTAGCACGTTAACCTTTAATTATCCAAATTACTCATTCATATAGACACTAAAGAGGAACCTTTGAGTCATAAATGTAATTTAAATACAATGCAAACCCTCTGGATAACTGAAGCGTTTTGTCTGTGAGTTACCGCATGCCTAGTTGAAAGTACTCAGCAGGTTGAAAACTTAATAGCGAATCAGAAAAGTTTGGTAATTATGATTACTGATGGGGATAACTTATTGTTATCCACGGGACACCTCGTGGAGCAAATTTGGAACCGGATGAGAAGTAA
>NW_008758184.1:0-827 GCF_000715545.1 Opisthorchis viverrini | reverse complement strand
CGCCGAATTTGAATAACGACCTGTGAAACAAAGTATTGAAGAATTTGGAGCGCAATAATTTGTTCAAGGCTTAAATGCCTTGTCTTTCTGCACCTTTGAAATATTTTATAGAGTAATTTGCAAGTACTGATTCATCAGTCTTCTATACTTGCTTCGCGTTTTCATACTGCTCAAATATTTTTCTAATAGTTCGGAATCGTTGATCTGGATAGACCAACCGGTTCTGCTGTATTTTGGGCAACTGTAAACCAGCATTGAGCCCATCACGCAGATAGTCTTTTATTTGGGCACCACGGTCACACCTGGCTGCTTTGTCTGTGACTGTAATACGAGATCACGAACAGACTGGGAATGGGAGCGTGCCAACATACTGAACCTAGTTCTTTCGGTAGCTATTAAGTTAATCGGTCTGAACTGTTGAAGAGCATATTTCTTCAATGCATTATAAGAAAAATTGTTTGCGGCTTCAGGATATACTAAAATCTTGATCAATATGCATGCCTACTTGCCAACGAAGTGTAGAAAATACACCGTGAGTCTCTTATCATCCATAATGGATTCAGCAAACTACCATATGGCAAATCGATCCAAATGATATTCCACGTCTCACGCAGTTGACTTAACAATAATTTGTTCCATTTGGGTAGGCATGATGAATTATTCCAATCACGACGCCAAAATGTGATGATGGAGTTCGTTGCTTGTTTCGGTATAACTAAATGAACCAATAATTGAGAATTCAGTGCGGCGTGACATATAGCATATACCTATTCGGATGATTGTGTATGTAGCGCTTGGAAAACAAGAGAATATTGAATAGAGCAATG
>NW_008758183.1:519-827 GCF_000715545.1 Opisthorchis viverrini | reverse complement strand
TACATTGTACTGCCAATCTTGCAGCCTTTACTGGCCTTATATGACCTTACTTGATGACTGTGGCATCACACGCTCTAGCAGTTATGTCGCTGCCGTAATTTTACCATGGCTGGCGTACGCTTTTTATTTCGACTCAAGAATGTGGGATCGTGTTGTGAACAAACCTTGAGGTAAGTAGTCTTAGTAGTAGTGTAACATGGATACTACTTGATGAGGCGTGCTAGTAGTACGTTTTCTCGTAACTCCGCTTCGCGTCTATTGGAAAGGGGGATTTGTTACGGAATTTGTGGAATTGCTTTATAGCATCC
>NW_008758183.1:0-461 GCF_000715545.1 Opisthorchis viverrini | reverse complement strand
AGTTCAGGGGAGGTGTTCAAGAAGACGGATATTCAGTTTTTATAAGCAAAATGCATATGAGAGCTTTGTCTTCCCGTCCAATAGTCTGTAACTGCTCAGTTGGTGTTTTCTAGTAAAGAACTCCGCAGCGAAGCCCTTCTTCCTTTCAGTAGTTGTAGCCTAAATCGTCCATTGTGGGGCTTTTACTTCATCCTATTGGTGTTGCGATCGTGACATGTACACTGTACATGTTTGCTCAGAACAGACTGTGATGTTTTAGCGTCTCGTCACGGTCATCCTCGTGCTTACCTCGGGTAATCATTTGATCAGACAGTCATGAGGTAGCCTTCAACCACAACATGTATCCCCCATTTGGGTTCAAGAACAGTGCTATCACCTCAGCAGCGTGGGGACGTGAATAACGACCTGATCCACGTATTATGTCGAGGTGTCTCACTACCAGAATACACAAAGATAGGAAG
>NW_008758182.1:0-827 GCF_000715545.1 Opisthorchis viverrini | reverse complement strand
GAGAAACCTAGTGGATGTCGCCCGGAGGCCCCTTAGCATAACTCAGTGATTGGTCGGGGCACACAAACCGTTACACCGCGGTAAGGTTCAGTCTCATCGTGACGGATAGCATAGGCTGACCACATACCATGTAGTAATGCGGTTTTGCGCTGTGCCAGACTCACTATTGTTCACCGGTTAGTTTTACATTTGTCTTCATATAATATTGGGACATTTGAAAGAATGATTCAGCCAGTGTAACTGGGAGTCTCATTTCAAAACGCAAGCCTGATTACCATGTCAATGTGTCTGCTTGAAATCCAAGGATTATTTGCTCGCTCCGGCTGGATAAGCTAAATCTCATTGCGTTTCGTTCTCTCCCCGTGGATGTTAGATCCAGAACAACCAAAATCTTCAGCGACCTAGCCAAGCAACTCGGGACAGAGGCGAAGCTATGGCTGTCAGATTTTTGTCGCCGACGGAGCTCACAATTTGGGGCCACTTTGTATCAGCATGCCTTCGTAGATACTACCGGGTCTGAACATGCTAAACCCCTCATTTATTTCAACTTACACCGCCTTGTCTGCAGATATTTGGCAGTTTTTTTTTCAAGCGTACGATGACCAATTAACTCCCCTGTAGAATTTTTACAGTACACCAGGGCGTGTCCAAGTATCTCTCTCTGCTCTCCCGACTTGCGAGAACGCAGAATTGTTTGGCAGAGGGTTTATTTCCACAAATACGTCTTTACAGTAGGCTAAAATTTCTTCGGGGACTGCAGAGTGAGGATAGTGACACAAACAGGGAGCACGCTTGTGGTTCATTAGCCGGGATACATTGGAGGAAAA
>NW_008758181.1:0-827 GCF_000715545.1 Opisthorchis viverrini | reverse complement strand
TTTGAAAAACGGAGCAAATATACAACAGTACGTGCAGTTGTCGATTGTATACCTCTGTTGGGGGTGTCGTTTGTGACACAACCGGTCTTTCGCTGCTGTAGCGTTGTCTGTTGATGTGGGTAAATTGGTGTCATCGCAGACAGATCAGGATCGTGAATTGAAAATTGTCATCTGATTCAGCAACTTCAGTCTGTGGCATTTTTCAGCTGTGCTCCACGATGAACAGGTACTGTCTCACCTATGTGCCTGTCAGGCATGTTGCCGATAGTACAAGCCGAGACTGGGAGCGGTGTTCGGAATTCGCGTAAGTGACTGGTGTATCTCTTGGGGATATAATAAGGGCGTAGCCATCCGCTGACGTTATATACGGCGCTCACGGAGCGTTCATTATGTCCGTCGTTCACTGGATCGTGCTCGCCCCAGGTGCTGAAACAGGAGAGGTTTCACTAACGTTTGTGCTGATTATCTGGCAAGTGGTGTCGATGAGTTTGTCGAGCATGGTTGCACTGTTTGCATTTAGAACATCATGCACAACTTCCGTGAGAAGTTGGACTCATGGATGTGATAATCCTCGGAAGGTCGTCGTTTTGCAGGCTCATGGCTAAGTATTCCTGGCTGCTGTAGTTGTAAAAATCCTGATTCCGGAGAGCCAACATGCACTGGTAAGGCCTCCGTGGGCCGCTCGTGTGTTCGTCGTGGTCCGGATTTCGGACGCCCTAATGTGGTCCAACGCGCAGAGTTACCGTGTCGGAACCTTGTTGTTTCGTTCGTAAAATGAACTCCAGCTGCGGAGACCAGCCTTGTAGACCATTTTCTGTGAAGATGAC
>NW_008758180.1:0-827 GCF_000715545.1 Opisthorchis viverrini | reverse complement strand
GTGGAAACTCGGATACTAGGCTTTTCTGGTTAGCCGCAGAAAACGTAAAACCTCTGGTAGATATTTGGGGAGTTTTCGGTAACCAAACCAGGCAGCCACTTCATGTAGACTGCTTAGATAATGACCGGCATCAATCGGTATAGCGTAATATTCCAAATACTAGGGTTAACTGAAGACGAAAGCGTCGAGGTCCCGCCTTTTCTAAGCTGTATCGGCTTTTGAGGCGTGACGGCAAGACACACTGGCGAGCTCTCTTGATTGGATATTCTGAAGCATTGGACTGAAACAATCGATCTTGGATTTCTGTCTTATGATTGCCACAAGACGGTAGCATGTACAGTGCAGCACTTCATTCCCAGAACATCCATCTGTATAATTTGGTCATCTCTAATGTGACTGAATTTTTTGTTTCCGGCTTGCTTAACTATCAGATTTGCCTCCGAGCAACCCTTCTCGTCTAGTCCACCAAACAGTCAGGGTACGTTTGTGAATATGACGTTTTTGATTGAATAACAGAGAGAGCAGTCAACTCCCACAGCACAGTCCTGGATGCGTTGCTCACCAAAAAACCAAACAAACAAACATCCAACTTGGTATACTAAACGGCCTATCGCGATGCCATAGCGCTGACAGTGACCGTTGCAATCTTTCATTATTTTTTTGTTGCCTTTGAGACCATTCAGGATATATTGGTGCCCGCCACTCAGTCCAGGAGACTAGTCGTCTCCACAACCAATGAGTGTTTCGAAAAGCTCACTAGTTACCTAGTTTGCTTAGCTAACTTAGCCCTGCACGTCCACTCATCCGTTTTCCGTTCATCTGGTCTC
>NW_008758179.1:0-827 GCF_000715545.1 Opisthorchis viverrini | reverse complement strand
GCGGGCTGACAGCACTCAGAAGGCCAACCTAATGCTCAGGTACCTATCTGAGGATTGTCCTCCAGACGCGCGAAAGCTTCGTCATAGCAGATCAGGGGTGGAAGCACGAAACAGGCTTCCGCCGGGCACCAATTCAGGCAACCTTAAACTCATGACCAAGCCGATTGTGGTCATATCCTCTGTGCTCCCGAAATCAGGCCGACGAAACCAGCTGCGTCTCCGGACAGCAGTTTTTATTCGACCACCACAGGCCTCTTACCCACCAAAGGCAGGGATGCCCTGCTGGATGCATACCCTACATTCAAGCTGCGCCCAAACTGCGTGAAGCTATCAACGCTCATCTCCGTATCACAAGACACAACTGCAGCCGTGCACTCCTCGACAAATTCACAGCCTCTGAACTGTATTGATTCAGATATGTGGGGACAAGGAGCGCAGCCAATCTCCAGCTCCACTCCGTCAAAAGCGGCCTCTATGCTTGTGGACACAACCGTCGTCCAGGACCCCGAAAACCAAAGCCATAAACATGACTACAGCCATCCGGAAAATCCCCCGTATATCCAGCTGGCCACGCTGATCGCCGGGGGATCGGGTGTCCACTCAAACACGAAAGAAGGGCGACTGCAGCCAAACAAGCCACATAAAGTTCGCCAGAATAGAAAACTGGTGGCTTGCTTCAAGGTGCAGTCCTCCGCGAAAACGAGCCTCTTGGGAACGCCACCATAATCGTTATTTCTTGGCGCCACCACCCAGCGCTCAGGCCTCACAGAGACACTTTTCCGGTCAAACTGCGCATAGAAACACCCAAGGATCCAGAAAGGCGAAAG
>NW_008758178.1:0-827 GCF_000715545.1 Opisthorchis viverrini | reverse complement strand
GGTGCCCAATCGATCCACAGGAGGGACACTGGACACAGTTAGGTGAGTCTGCAAGTTGTTCTAGATACATCTTTAGCAAATCACAGCTCGTTAGCTAGAATCTGAGCACAGAAACAGTTCAGTTTTCTTTTAGGTGTTATTCCACGATGACAGACAAAGTCGTAAGCTAGATTGAAAACATTGCTGGGACCCGTCAACCATCAACGAGAGCTACTA
This sequence comes from Opisthorchis viverrini, assembly GCF_000715545.1. Taxonomy (NCBI): domain Eukaryota; kingdom Metazoa; phylum Platyhelminthes; class Trematoda; order Opisthorchiida; family Opisthorchiidae; genus Opisthorchis; species Opisthorchis viverrini. The sequence continues at coordinate 611 of NW_008758178.1, read as the reverse complement.
GCCTCCGGGATCCCTCAACTTGTTTGGCCTACCATCTGATGTAGTATGCATGGACTGGGCATTGTTGCATGCCACCGGCCACAACGTCAGAGTAGAAGTTCGGGTTGTAATGCGGATCACTTTATCAGGCATACTCTCTTCAACTTGAGAAAAGCTTCTGAAAGTGACACCCCACCCATGAAACTCTTCCCAAATTGTAAAAACCAACTAAGTGATAGTGTCTTCTCCACCAACAGTAAGGTGATACAAAGAATTAAAATGCATGCCACGCTTATTTCATCCCAGTATCATAATATCTACGTTAAAACCAATGGGAAATTTCGTCCTCGTTTTCATCTCCACATTGTTTCCCTGAATTCCTTCAGAATGATAAACGGATTTGCAAAATGCGCACACAGAAGCTTCAAGTTCTGATGGAACAACTCCAGAACCAGTTGGATACCGCCCAACTTACGATGAATAATACAAAGTTGGCTCTGATGAAGCAAGAGGAGGCGCGGCGCGAGATGCTTGTGGAATGCAATTTGAATAGACACCAGGTATGAATTATTTGGTGATCCTTTACAGTGGTACTTTTGTGCAACTTTCCTATCTCCCTATCTCTTTCTTTG
>NW_008758177.1:0-827 GCF_000715545.1 Opisthorchis viverrini | reverse complement strand
TCGAATGTCTACCCTCATGACCATTAGGAAATCGTGTTGTTCTTGGAAGCTCTCTCCTTTGATGCACAAGTTTCGAGCCACGTATTTCTAGCGCCTTTCCCGCTTCGATCAGTTAGAAACCAACTGGCATAAGGAACAAACATCTAGTAGTGATTTTTGGATCGGAGAATGACTAGCAGGACAGCATTCCTAGCATGGACGGTATCTATTGTTTTAACAAATTCACCTAACAAAAAACTCCGTTCCCCTGTTGTTAAACAGGACCGTGCATTCAAGAAACAAACAACTAAAAGTTGCAGTGGGCTGTTGTTTGTGCCACTGTTTGTTCTCTTTCTACTCATAAAATGGTCTTATCGGTCCACACTAACCAAGAAGCTCTCTCTGTCACCAAGTAGTCGAGTTGGTTAGGATATATCCTCAAACCTATGCACCAAAGCTTCAGACTCTGAAACTATGTAGGTCAACTATTCATCAGTAACTTCCTCCCTTAGCGCTGTACTTATTTGTGTTCTGTTGTCTCTCAAGAAACTCCGTCAACGTAAAGATAGTGTAAGAATGAAGAAAAGCACCATTCCATCCTTTGAGATGCCGAAATTTCTAGATCAAACGCGTATTCTCTCCTAAACGAAGGAGTACAAACATATGAAAGCAACAAACGCTCTTCTGGGTGAGAAAACACGAAGGATGGTCAAACTACTCACTTGCTGCTTAACACAATAGAACACAAGTAGTTTAGACACACTGATTCCATTTGAAAATATGAGCACAAGTTGACGCGGCTTTTGGCAAAATAAAATGATAAAATGTTTTCTGTTTTAAAATAATAA
>NW_008758176.1:596-827 GCF_000715545.1 Opisthorchis viverrini | reverse complement strand
TGTCCTCGATTGTCGGGAATAGCTGGATGGATTAAGGCAAATTTGAACGGTGTGATGGAATGTGAGCACCATTCAAAGCGGTGACATCGTTTATACTCGAATATTGTACTGGTGTTAACTGTTATACTATCGTTACAGGTATCACTCGTTTAGCACCCTTTCAGTGCCTTGTTGTCATAGCACCCAGAAGAATAATGGGAACTAAGATGTTGTCAGGTTGCCCAATCCTAG
>NW_008758176.1:0-517 GCF_000715545.1 Opisthorchis viverrini | reverse complement strand
AGTTACCTAAAGCTTGTGAAAATTACTATGCCCCTATGAGACAAAAAAATACTTTCTGTTCACTTAGTCGGGAACTGATCAAAGCATTGGGAGACTTGTGCTTATGGCTTTTTTGTTGGTTGGCGGCGAGTATATTGGGTTTTGTTTTGTTGCAACTCGTTTGTATGACAGGTTTGTCCCAGTTTTGTGAGACACATCTGGTCAAACTGGAAGACTTCAACGTAACAGAGGCTGTGAAAAGTTAAGAAAGCCCAAAACCAAGTGATCGAGAGTTTCGCTATGACAGTCACAATGCTGATACTACCAACTGGGACGCCACATGACCGGTTCTTCCAAAAAGACCGGAGCGACCTTGCTTTCTATTCTACCGCACCTTTCCTAATTTCTCAGTGTCCTAATCAGAGTTAATGAGACAGGTGATACCAATATATTGTGAAAGTTTTATAGTGAACCCACAAATGGTCCTTGCTTATGATGACTTTTCCAACCTATCAGGAAGGTTAGATTCCTGAAAGCA
>NW_008758175.1:0-828 GCF_000715545.1 Opisthorchis viverrini | reverse complement strand
CTTAATGCCTTCTTATTACCGCGAATCCCGGTCTGCATAGCCGACTGATAGCTTGGTGCGCTTGGCCAAACCAGAAAAAGTCAATAAACGTGCGAACCGACTGATCTATTGATCACTGTCGCGTACAAGCGGATCAAAAAGGTGATGATAAGAATACAACTCATCTGTCAACAAACTCAGCTGTCAAGGGCGATGGAAGAACAACCAATGAAATCTGTCTCAACGAAAACGGTTATTCCATTGGCTGTTACGTAGTAAAGCAATACGTTTGGAGCTGGTTCTCCTAATACCATGAAACAAAACAACGCTGTTTTAACCCTTATTTTATTGAAGAACTCATGTGAACACGATGGCATATGAGCACTAAATTGGCCACTCTGTCTGGGCGGACTTCTCACAATTATGATAACTACTTTCAGATGGACTTTGGTAAAAAATTGCTCCATCTAGCAGAGGTCATTTTTGTAAGATGCTGTGTATACGTAAGCCTTTTAGAGAGGGACAAACTTTCTGTAGGGTCTTCTATTACTCACGTTCACATCACTGTTGTCTGAACAGTCTTCATCCTATTCTGGCGTAAATGTTTTGGTGAGTTCAAGCCAAAGAAGGAAAAGCACTGAACTCGAATTTTGCTCTTGTTGGAGAGCAGTATTCGTACGTATTCTTGACCGTCCCGGAGTTTCAACTCCGAACATGTGACATATGAGGCGGGCGTGTTAGAACTAGTCCACAAACTCACGCTGAACGCAATTACACTGGGGAAAAAATCGCAGGAGATGAAGTCTGGTTTCTGTGTAATGAATAGTTGTAAGTGTTACTGGTGTACTA
>NW_008758174.1:0-828 GCF_000715545.1 Opisthorchis viverrini | reverse complement strand
TCGATTCAAAACGATAATTTATGAATTTTATTGAACACAATAATGACTCATTCCAAAAACTACTCTCATCTGAAAACAACTTTGATTTTGACAGGAAACTGAACTGAATCTGGCTGAATCTGTCGGCCATGATGAGACCCAATAAGGTCGGAAACAGTCGTGGGCTGTCGAAGGGCCTTCAGTAACCTTATGAGTAGTGTACTTAGTCTAACTAATGACCGGTCTTTGACCAGTGCTCAGATTCGATCTCCTGGTGTTCCACCACTTTGTAAAGATAGCAAACAAAACCTTACTGTATCCCTTTCATCATCATCATCCTCAACGATAGCATAACATCAGTGTTCAACACTGACGCTTCTTTGGCGTACAACCGCAGTTTAATTGAAGAAAACAATACAAGTTGCATCAAAATGTGAGTGTACGAAGGGAGGCGTCAGCAGTAGCATGCTTTCGCTTACCCGCCCTGCTGTATGCAGCAAGTAAGGCGACCCGGCTAATGACACCACGCGATGACCGATGTGGCATGAGAGTATTGTTGGTTGTGGATGTCATTGTTGTACGAGGGCTGGAATACTGCCAAGGGGCCAACACCAAGACAGAAGGACGATTAGGGTACTCAACCGAAGCTTTTGGCTCAAAAGCCCAACCGCAAGGCTGCGATGTTGGGCTGGAAAAGCAAGTACATTACCTTTTTTACGGAACATGTCGCCACACATGCTGCAAACCCCAATCTAGAGAGCCAGGAGACTGTGCTCGTCAGACCTCTACCCATTGGTCAACCTGGTATGAGAAACTGTGAATCATCATCATCGTCAGCTGTAATAACCA
>NW_008758173.1:0-828 GCF_000715545.1 Opisthorchis viverrini | reverse complement strand
ATCTTGAATAAGACAGAAACCAACAATTATGTACGGTCGTTAGGGGGGGGGCATAAAGCAGAGACGTCATCCTCTGGAGAGATCACCTCTGGCCGGTCCGTTGAAGCAGACCTTAATAGTCACGTTCCTCTTGAAAGAAACTAGCTAACGGAACAAACCATTTTCGTTCGGTCCACCACAGCAGGCTCTCCAAGAGAAGACAGATACATGAATATAGTTCAAGATTTTTCAGAAGAGAAAAGCATGGAGAGGAAAATGTATGCTTTTGCTTACTTGGAAGGATCGCCCAAAAGGTTAAGTTCATTTGCTGGCGAATCAGATGGAAGAGTTATGAAGCCGAGCTTACAAACAAGTAGGTATGGGTCACTTACAGTCAGGTTTATGTGCAATAGCACAGAGGCTATAAATAAGTAATGGTATCTAATTAATCTGATAGCGACGGCTTCTCACATAGCCGACGTGAGAGACAGCAGTGTTAACCAGGAGCATCGGGAAGAGTTCAACCACTATCCATAGGACATATCTATTCGTCCCAGAGGGGGGCAAATCGGATGAACAGAGTAGGCCAACATACCGAACGAAAGAGTTGTAGTAGATGAAAACGAACACACCAACGATGAACTGACAGTCGAACCGATCGACTACACCACCATGGCCGGGGAAGACATCACCGAAATCTTTAATCCGGAATGCGCGTTTAAATCCGCTGGCGAAGAATCCCCCAAAAGGTCCCACAACCGAGACATACAGCGCGATTGCGAGATAGTGCCAAAGGAATGGGTACCACGTGAACTGGCGGAACGGGACCATAAACTGGATGGGAAAAAA
>NW_008758172.1:0-828 GCF_000715545.1 Opisthorchis viverrini | reverse complement strand
CCTGTGAGCGACTTTGTCCACTTCATAAAATAGTCGGTAAGATATCGAAGAATCGCTTCTCTCTCAGATACTAGTGTTTTCTGTCTTTGTCCGCCATCTGTGAACATAATCCTTTTTTGAACATATCCTGTTCATTGGTCGTAGTTGTCCACAACAATTGCTAGGCACATTTTCGCCACCTTCGCTACACAATCGGGTTAGCGCTGGAAGCTGAACTTCAAACAATCGATGTCCGGCGTCTGCTGAAATTAAATTCTCGACCGAATCTATCATTGTTCACCACGGGAGGGCTTCAATGTATCAGCGTGGCAGATTGATGATGCGCTTTGTTCAGATACCGAGTACAAATGGATGCTATCAGTTGACAAGAAATCTCTTCATGGACACAGCGCAAAAGCCACTTCTGCATGCCGTTGGAAACACAGTGGTAGAGCTTTTTCGGATCTGAAATGACGTGTGATTAGCAGTTGACCATTCTGTTCAAGAGCACACGATGGCGGATATGATTCATGATGCAAATGACCCCTCTTATAACTGAAGAAATGTCTAGATGTTTTCCACAAACCTTTCATTGATGTAGAATGTGCTACCGGGGGATTTGATAAGCATTGATTTTCTGTACCTCAATGCGGTTCATTTAGGTTTGCAGTACTGCACTGAAGGCGTCTGCTCCGTTTGCCGTTAAGTGAGCTCTGTGATTAGATGCCATTATTCATTAGCATAAAATTCGGAGTGAACCAAACAGATAGACGTCAACAGTTGTGAGGAAACAATCAAGTTCCAGAGAGGTAAGCCAGGCTTTTTTTGTTTCGGCAGCTACGTTTAGAT
>NW_008758171.1:0-828 GCF_000715545.1 Opisthorchis viverrini | reverse complement strand
AACCAATTTATGTTTGTCATTCACGATTCTTGGTAGAGGCGTTCTATGATACTTCACGCAACCATTGGCAATTGCTTATTATGTATTATTTATTATGCTGCCTTCCAGTTGAAGATGCATTTGATCATTTACGTAAGTTATTTGTTGGTTTTAACATCTTGCTAAGTGCAGCGTGTATATTCAATGAAAAATTGTCGCTTCGGTCAATCACTCCGTTGCTGAATTTTATCCACAAAATAACACGCCTAAAAATGCAGGGGGATTCTTTTTGAAAATATATCATTGTTCCATGAAATACATCTGTCGTTCCTGAAAACTACCCAACCTGAATGCATTTTTCAGATCGAGGAAGTATGTTTTTGCATCATTGAATATTTTTGTCAAAATTACTATTTTGGTTACCATTTGGTTACCATTTTGGTTACTATTTTGGTTAACAAAAAACTCTCATTATTTTAACAACACAATCGATAAAATAATGTCTCAACACTAGGTTCTTTCAGAGCGCAGTAAAATAGACGTTATTTGTTCTACTAATACTCGAGCGCCTGACTGACACAATGCATACTGGTGTTTTGATGAAGTCTTACATATTTAGTGACTATGAAATAGTCAAACGCAGCGATCGCTCTGTGTCTCTTGGAATGTTGGGCTACAAAAAGGCCTTGTTCTTTTTTGGACATTTAACCGTTTTAGGATGAAATTGAGCGGCTAGTTCTAAAACAGTAAACTCAATAATTTACCGGTAAAATGCCAACAAGTCATTTGATTTTTTCTGTAAGCATATTGGCCTTTAATTTCTCTTCAACCAACGTAGTTTAATCAACC
>NW_008758170.1:0-828 GCF_000715545.1 Opisthorchis viverrini | reverse complement strand
TTGGACATAGTCTGAAGGTAATTTCCCTTACCAAAGATACTGTCGAAGTGTTGCGTCAGTTTCTGGAAAAATCGCAACTACACATCCGCAGTGTCACCAAAGAATTTGGCACAACTCGTCCGCGCGTTTGCAGTTGAACACTGCATCCTGCGGTCACAAGTAGCCGGTTGGTGGTGTGAGCAACTTACAACTGCATCATCTGTATTTGTAGGTTGATGCACAAAGTGAAGCGAATTTCTGTGATTCACGTATCAAGCAGACTTTGGGATGTATAGGAACTCAGGCGCAAAATGGTAGTCAAGAGAGTGTGTATTGATCATACTGAATTGGCTTGCTTAGTTGGAAATCCAGTCGAAGTATCTGTAAGTTCCGGGCGGCTTAGGATTTCATAGGACAATTGCAGCTGTTCATATTCAGTGGGCAGTTGGAACAGACAGATAGGCAATGGCAGTGGACGCTGTATTGAGAACTATGGAGAACTGGCCAATCAATAATAGGGCAGTCCTCAGGAACAGAGGAATGGTCATTGAAGTAAACTGTCGCACACAGCGATAACGGCGCAGAAAACGATCAGTAAGTTGGAGAGGTAAGGAACTGTCTTCGACTGACGGCGCGATGCAGCAGTTCGTGTCAAAGTGCCAAATCAGACTGCACGATTACATCCGTTTTAAACAAATCTCACCAAATGCTATCTGGCAGATGTGGTGTACTTCCCATGCCGGTCCGTTTCACCCTCAGAGAGGACACTCGAAAATACGTGCAGCTGACACGAAGCTGCAAGCGAAAACGGACAGGCAACAAATCTTGAAATCAGTGACCAGAGAATAC
>NW_008758169.1:0-828 GCF_000715545.1 Opisthorchis viverrini | reverse complement strand
AAACAACACAGGAACTTCAGAAACGTTACTTGCTAGTTCAACTAGGTTTTGCAGCATGCGTGTTGTGTACTTTCAAAATACAGAACAAAATACCATCTAAGTAGTTGCCCCACATTAGGGCAAACAGATCGCTGCTCATACATTGTGTTTTGTGCAAGCCACAACGACGGTGTTTTTCACTAAGCGCGCATGCATATCTCCACACCAATGTCGCTTTTCGATTTACAGGCAATTTAGACCCCACGTATTTTTCTAATTCACCTGTTTGTGTAAACCATGACGTATGTTCATCCCAGTAGACGTTATTTTTCCAATGCTTTTGCGCCTTATATGCTTTAATGGCCAAACTATTTCTGCTATCTTTTTTGAGGGGGTCGTCGTTGTCGGTAGTGTCACCAAAATCGTTGGTTTCTCAAGTACACATTCTAAGAATGCATATTAGTTTTGGCCGTTCAGAGACTATCGTTTATTGCGAAAACTATGTAACGCGCAAACAGCCCACAAGTTTGACACCTTCACCACTCACATAGTACAAAAGAGGGTTTAAAATTATCGCCTGTGCCCCGACGAAGATGGTGCTTTCTCCTTTTGTTTTTGTTAAAAAGAGCTTGCACTTTAAATACAAGGATGACGTTCACGATTGTTACTACACCTCGTGAAGTGAAGATTGCCCTTTTCCCGTAGCTTAAACAGTTGAGAAGCATACAGTTTCAACTCCTTCAGAATACCAAGCAAATGAGAAGTTGGATAAAGCCACCCATGATCCAATAGGTTCTCGCATCTTCGGTTTTAGGTGTTTTGAATTGTTCATCCAGGCTATATATATAT
>NW_008758168.1:0-828 GCF_000715545.1 Opisthorchis viverrini | reverse complement strand
CAGCAGACGTGGCGAACCAACTTGGGATAAAGGGAGAAGCAACACGTGTAGAAGTATCCTCGGTAAATGGCTCCGATATCAGGGATACTATGACTGTCAGCTTTGCCATGCAGTCTTTGCACGACGGGTATGTTGTGAACGTCGACTGCGCCTACACTATCAGGTCACTTTCCTTCACCAAGGCCTCCGTTCCGGATGATTCGCTGCTGAGCGAATGGATGCACCTAGCGGACGTCCGACCCACACGAATTCCTGGAGACAACGTCTCGATTTTGATTGGAACCAATGTCCCACTGGGTTATCGAGCAACGTCGGGGTTCTCCGAAACATCCTTACACATATCTGACGGCCTTGAGATGGGCAATTTTTGGACTAGTTCCTTCTGCAAGACCCAAACGAAGGTTACAGCGACTGTGCGAAAAAAAGTAGCAAAGGAGGAACGGATTGATACGGCCATGGAAAATTTGTGGGACTGTGGGCAGCGAGACATACGTAGAGTCGAGGCGTTGGAAATCTCTCGATGCCTCCCGCCTACTGGACTTGATGTACGGCACACAGAGCTGCATATCTCCTCCGACGCCTCAGAAGTTGGATACAGATCCGTCGTTTATTTTCGTTGTGTACGCAGTTTCGGGTTGGCATGCTGTAATTTTCCGACTGGCAAATCCCATTTTGCCCCTATGAAGCCTGTTGCAATACTGCAACTGAAGTTACAAGCTGTCGTCTTGTCCGTAAGGTTGAAGAGCCTCATCCAGAGGGAACTGAGTTTGAAAATAGACAGCATATACTTGTGGATCGACTCTATGGTCGTGCTTCATTACATCAATA
>NW_008758167.1:0-828 GCF_000715545.1 Opisthorchis viverrini | reverse complement strand
ATAAGTGGAATTGTTTGAGGGACCTCCCCATAAGCCTTGTAATCAAGAGCCTCACTCCCAGTGCAGTAGGACATAGTGGGGTTTTATTAAAGATGCCTCCGCCTGGCCTTAAGTTCAATATTGTTGCCAAGGCGGCGGGTGGTAGGGTTTTCCCGGGGGACCCTGTAAAGATGCGGTAACCCAAAAGTCTGACCTATTCGACAGTGAGAGGATGCAGTGAGTGAGGTCTAGGGTTCCATCTTTGTAGATCTTAGCCTCATCGCACCCGTCTTCCGTTGTTCAGAGGCCCAATTAACAGTTTTATTTCATCAGGCACTGGAAAAAATCGACGGGACCTCACTCAGAGAGAACTTCATAACATTAGTGAGAATATATTTACGTGATATCTTCGTCTAGTTGCATGCGAATTCAAGTAGTGTCTCTCATACTGTTTGGCTACTTGTTCAAGGTTATACCACTAGCCCGTACATAGCCAAGTTCAACGCGCATAAACAGCAAGGAGACTGCGTTTGCCAGACCTTTATCAATTGTTCAGTTTGGGAGGACCCCCTCAGTATAGTTCATTTAAGCCGTCTCTTCTACTTTTCTATTCTGCAGTCCTAATTGGAATCAGTCTCCAGAATTGTGCTGTTTCTTTCCTCTTGAGTATCAGGTTGGCTGTAAGCTCGTTCCGGTCGCGCGAACTACCAGGGGCGATACCCCCAAAACTAACTCCAGAATCTCCGAAACTTACTGGGGATCGCTATATTCGCTTCAGGAACACCGCTAATTATCCTGGCGAGAAAGTCTAGCTATCGACTGAACGTTCAAGCAGCCAATCAGCGACGA
>NW_008758166.1:0-828 GCF_000715545.1 Opisthorchis viverrini | reverse complement strand
GTCGCCTCCGAGGGGACCTAATTCTCACCCATGCCCTGTTTAGAAAGGCTTGGCAAACTGGTTTTTTTACCGTTGAACGAGCGAACACCCGGCGGGGACACAGTAAGAAAATTTTCAAGCTTAGAGCGCACACATTCATTGGACGAAATTTTGTCTCATTTCGGGTATTAGGTGCATGGAATGACCTTCCTCCGGCGGTTGTTCACGCTCCTTCTGGAACCTAGTTTAAAGCACTATTAGATATTTATTTATGCGAATCCCCGCGCTGGCAAGCATACTGCCCCGCGCTGAGAACATAAAGAGCAGTGCTACACCCCTTTTCACTTGTGTCTTTCAGGTGAACGACAGCCACTGACCGACAAGAACAAAAGCGACCCGGGAAACTTGGGCAGTGGCCTCGATCCTGTGTATCAATCCGTGAATCCGTGAATCCAGGATTTCCCATCGTTCGCACTAGTATGGTTTGTGCAGCTCATATCCCCGCATGAACCACCCAGTGTGTCGGGACACCTTCCATGTGGCGTGCTCCTGTGTGTCTGAGTGGTGCGCCCAGTTTTTCAGGCAACAGTGTGCTTTCGCTGGACGGTTGTTGGTCATATCACCAAAATGGTTTGTGCGTGCATATCGCATTTGTGGGTGATGTACAACCAATGGACCGTAAGATATGGGAAAATCATGGACCCTTGTGGCGCATCTTGTGGCACGCACCCTGTTGGCTGTGTGCTAGTATTATGACAGGCAAAAAGCCTACTGTACGGGATTGTCCTGTCGAGCCAAAAAGCGGAATATGGGCCGGCTGTTCGCAGAGTTCGCCCACGGCCAAAAATA
>NW_008758165.1:0-828 GCF_000715545.1 Opisthorchis viverrini | reverse complement strand
TGAGAAAGACGCTCTGGTAGGTTGACTACAACACGCTGAGGCCCATTTGGATGGTCGTTTCGGTTCTGGATACGAATTACATACCCCTAAGAATTCAGAGAGAATCTCTGGATGTTGTGAAGGATTTTACATGCCTCGGAAATCTGTCCGATGAAGTCAGCGCTAGAATCTGAAAGGCTCAAATTACGTTTGCTGGAGACCTGGAGACAGATTCATCGTGACCGCAACAACAACTTAATCCGACGCCAGATAAAAGTGAATGTAGGTGCAGACCGCAAAGCTTGCTGGATCCGAAAGGCCGAAGAAATGGAGAAGGCGAAACACAATGTACACGTACACTAGCTGTTCTACTCGGTTCGTTCGACTGCTCCCCGAAGTGTCTTGTTAATTAAATCATCGGGAACCAAAACTGCACCCTTATATCCAGCAAAGAAAGTTTGGACTATTGTGTACAATATTGCGAACGGCAATTCAGTTGGCCAGTTGCTACCTTCAATGCGGGCTGGCGGCTTTCAACAGAATGGTCGACTGTGAACATGGAACCCATGACCTTCCACCCGCTCTGTGAAAGGATGCCGGCGCACTACTCCGCCTGTTCCTGTTCGCTTCCATCTTGGAGCAAGAGACTGTACAGGACAACCGAAGTGAGTGGATAATGCTGCTCATTTTCAAATAATGTACTCACAATGGATGTGGTAAACACAAAGGTGTTAGTTTTACTCCCGTTGTAACAAGGCAACTGGCGTCACCGATTCTTAGTCCTCTTGTGGTGGTATGCGAATCTTTCACCCGTAATCACCAAGCGGGATTTCGAACGGGTAGAGGCTG
>NW_008758164.1:0-828 GCF_000715545.1 Opisthorchis viverrini | reverse complement strand
TAATACATTTGTTACTTGTAATTCAGGTCACACGTCTCCCTTTTCGCCTGAACGACGAGACAAGCAATATTAACTCGTTTGGCCACGCTCGATAGCATTTAATTAACTCGCTCTTAGAATTTTGGTTTATTCACCCGGTCAGATGCACATCTACGAATAATGTAAAAGTGTGAGTTTACTGAATGCCAATTTAACCCTGGACCAGTGAATAGAGGGCCAAGTGAATCATTGTGACACAAACTCACGTTTTGAATGAAGGTTGTTGCGGCATATTGCTGTAAGCAAAGTGGAACATGCAAGCATTTGTGTTCTGCTTGTTTTATTTTTGAGGCGGACGAAAGTTTTAAAATTCCAGCACTTTCTCGACATCCTTGTAGATAAGGATAATTAATAAACAACAAAACGATAACTTATACAACAGCGTTGAAACGACTGTTTTTCATTACAATTGCACCTGACATGTGTGAGAGATTTTCCCATCGAGTATGAATGGATTCAGCTTTTCCATATGCATCCACGGAGCCCAAATGTTAGAGGACCGTTGAGGGTTTAGCCGTCTGTTTCGTGCTAGGACCCGGTCTGCAGCTTTGATTGACCCCAACGTCTATTCGTTCGGACGAATTGTTGCGGATCTTTTGAACTGGGTTTGACGTTGGTGGATTGCAACGCCTTGATGTCCAACAACATAATTGTCTAAGGCAGCTGCGTAACAGGCGCAAGATATTTAACGTGTTCATATGCGGAATGAAATTGCTGACTGCTTAAGACCGTTCAGTTGTTAAACGCAAAATTGTCGACCCAGCTGTCCATAGTTTAAATACAAAGAAG
>NW_008758163.1:0-828 GCF_000715545.1 Opisthorchis viverrini | reverse complement strand
GGTTATTATGATTGAAAAACAGTTTTTCCGGTCAAACGGTATTAAAAATCATCTCAAACACTTGCGGTGTGTTCACCAGTACACCAGAATCGTATAGATTCGTAGGTATTTCGAACAGCCTTGTCTATGATTGGCTCCGCTTCGTTTGGCAGCCAGTGCAGCCCCGTCGCCATACTTGATGTTACAATTGCAAAACTGTGGTCCAGTGAGTGTGAGAGGACGTATGTGTCTAGATGCCGGACAGTCCTTCAATTGTCACTTGTAATATCACTGGCTACAGAACGTCCACTAGCAGACCGAACAGCTGATTGTGGGGAGGGGTTAAACGCGTTCTTAAATGAACCAATAGAACGCTTGATCATGGTGCGGACCAATTTTCAATGGTGATCAACGGGTGGTCTTAGACAGGCAGTAACGTGAACTTTGTTAAGAGACACGGCGACAGCAGGCAGAGATTCACTCAATTTTGTTTTTTGACCAGTCGAAATGAAAACGATCCACAAGCATTTTCACCACCGATTTCGAGTACCTGTGAACAAACTAGGATAGTCAAAGCTCGTTCAGTGTCAACTCGTTTGTGTTCTTACACGTTCAGCAGTGGACACCTTTGTGCACGTTGCAACACACCTTATGATCGATGGCCACCTTTTTGTCATGCCCAAGTTTTACATTCCTGCGTCCAAGGTAATCCTTGACAGTACTTTCAAAATAACTGTGGATGGAAATTGGTCAACAACAGGGATTTGCACTGTGGGGTGTTGAAAATGCGGCATCATTGCGAGCAGTCCTAAATCATGACTAGTAGTGTAACGGTGATACTACTGATGG
>NW_008758162.1:0-828 GCF_000715545.1 Opisthorchis viverrini | reverse complement strand
GTTGAAAATAACATCTTTTGTGAGTTTGTTTACTCGTTCCGTTTTCTCTGTCAAAGCGGCTCTATCAACACTTTACTTAAAACATTTGTTGCACGTTTCCTAGGTGCGATGGTGCGTAGTTCCGTTGGTAAAGATTGTGAAAAACATTTTTTATTTAATACCAACATGATTTTAATGAGAACGAGTTTCAGTCGGACACATCTATTTCACTATTTGACAGAATGCTAGTCGGCAGAATGAGGATACTCATAGCAAAACCAGTTCTTTTCATGCAGTTTACCTCACCGATCTTTTGCCCCGTGGAGAGTGCCTATTTTATCCGGGTCATCTTCGGGCATTTCGATACAACCGTAGCTGATAAATTCATTCCAGAGGAGTTTGTCAAGTATAGAATGTCACCAGTGCACCGAGGGAAGAATTACAAGGCTTCGTTTTGAAAGATGTTTGGTTCATTTTGTTTGGTGTATCATATTACATTTATCGATGAGAAAAAACTTTTATAAGCTGTGCTTTCCTCCTTACAGCAGTTATCTTCTCTTGGGGCGTAAATTATTTTAAAAAGAATACTACTCCTGACCTTCCTGTATATAGTGTTTCTGCTTTTTCGGGTGCCTGACCCTTTCAGCGCACAAACATCAAACAAGACCGAGTTGTTCCTCAGCTGAACCTTGAGGCACTCCTGACGCAACTGGTCATCGAAGAACAAGAGCAAGTTCGACTGCACTGTTAGCGCGACTCGGTCAACGTGTCCCGGTTAACCTAGCAAACTCAAAGCAGCAGTTCAACCATCGTACCATTTCCGCATCAACTACCATAGGCAATGTAAAC
>NW_008758161.1:0-828 GCF_000715545.1 Opisthorchis viverrini | reverse complement strand
AAAAAAACAGACCAACTTCAGATTGATGAGGGACATAAATATATCACTCACAGACAACACAAAACTGTCAGCGTTCCCTTCCTATAACTGTACCGTTTGTGGGAAGCATGTCTGTCTGCGTCCCATCCCTTGCTGTTTGGCCTCAACTCAGAAGTGGTCCAGTTACCATGGTAACAGAAACGAAGCCAAAATCGCCAAATTACCCAGTTTCCACCTCTGGGGTATTGTTTGGCTGGTAGAGGAAAGAGAAGTCAAAAGCCCTCAGCTAAGTCTGCCTTCACTAGGATAGGTTTTGATGCCCATCAGGATTAGGACGGAATAACCTGTTCGGTGTAGCGGACTCAAAAAGGTGGGAAGATGCTTCAGTGCAACCAGGTGCAAAAGGAGTTTTATGTACTTTCTCGTAACCGTCTACTTCCGTGACACATCAACTGGACTGGTACAGTCTACGAGATCTACTCACAACAGTTATTAAACAACGTTGAGGAGGTCCATCCACGTGGATTTAACCATTGTATGAAGGTCAATTTTTTAACAGGACATTAACGGTAACATCAGGTGGTCATCACATAAGTGAGGATGCAGGACTACGTACTTCTGGAACAGCCAAGATGACGATCCTTATGATGCAGGTCACTGAATGACATGGACCATTGCCAAACCTAAATTCTCTGTCCCCGATGGGAAATTGATCAAAGAGTTCCCCTAAGAGATCCCTTGGCAGCTACCATGCACTGGGTCAACCAGACCCCCAGATTTACTTGACAACCGAATAGTTCTTGAGTTAATTGAGTTTGTGCTCAAGCCCACTCAGACGTGATAATTCAG
>NW_008758160.1:0-828 GCF_000715545.1 Opisthorchis viverrini | reverse complement strand
TTATTTGCCCTCCCATTAGCAGATGACCCCGTAAGCAATCTGTGCAAGCTAGTTTGCAATCGTTCCATAACCGATCGAGATGATATCAGCTCGAGTACTAAAGTTCTCTGGCGAATAGACAGATGAGCTACCAATTTTCAAGACTGATGGGCAGCTGGTGATTTCAACCACGGGTGCCTGAAAGCAGTTTCGCAATTTTCAGATACTTCTATAGTACGTTAGAAAAGAGCGCCGCAATATACGTACCGAAATGTTTAGCGGCCTTCGTGTGTGATAAGTAGGTCACAGAGTTCTAGTTCGACGTTTCCTGATCAGATTAGATTGACTGGAGCGTGATGTCCGGTAGCCAGTATGGTATCATGGCTGTTAATGAAGTCTTCATTCGTGTCAGCCACTATTTTTGCAAGACATCAATAGTGACAGGAAAGTAGACATTGGATTGGTCAAGCTGACTGATGACTCGGTTGTAAAAGGAGACAGAACGGAATGTCATTTTGTTGTTGTTTCAAACGCCCCAGTGTAAATGAGTCGGAATGCGTCACTAGACATCACACAACTATGTTAACGAATACGTCAGAGATGTCGAAAGTCATCTGCATCGCAAGAGACTTCAATCCTCGGACGAAGCAGTCTGATCTACCGTTTGAAATCCCCTATCTCTCACGGAGGATCTGAGACCTGAACCTAATGTTGGATGTTGTAATATATTGGACGTCAAGATTTGTGATACAGCGTTGAACGACTTCGGACGTAAACGCTCAAAAATGGTCGAGTGCCATAAAAGCAGAGAAATACACATTTTAGAGGGTCTGGTTGGGAGGACAAAAA
>NW_008758159.1:0-828 GCF_000715545.1 Opisthorchis viverrini | reverse complement strand
CAGGTGACCATGAGCGAATGCAAAGCTCGACCCTCACAGTCTACGGTCACCTCACTCAGGGAGCCGTCACACCGTGGCAGATGGCAGGTCACCAAGTTAACTGCTTCATTTGACTCTGTACCAGTGATATATTACCAACAATTTGTTTGTTTGTATCCCGCAAGGGATTTGACACTGTGATGGCTATTAGAGGCAACGGTTGCCTCCTAAACCGTTTTCCGAAAGTATAGCAAGCAGGTTGTTGGATATTTGTTCCTTTACTTTAGCCACTTGAGTATATAAGTAGTATATAATTAAACTCGCATATGTTCCGAGTTAACTGGCAGCAGTATCTCCAATTTTCCCACGCCAGCTCCGGTCACGTGTTCCCCTAGACCAGTAAACTACCGCCGTCTTTAAAAAAACCTGCCAATTCTGGTTGGGTTATGGCAAATTCATCGGCTAGTTATCAGTTATTCACAAGAAAGCCGCCGATCTTATGTAATGTGGCAAGCGCTTCTTCACGACATCACACTGATTGTTGCGGAAGTATTTGGGTGAAACAGACGGTACGACAACAGAAAATTCCCATTTGGATGCTCTTACCTCCAGTCCGTGCAGTTTTCTGACAATGAACGACCGTGTTCCGAGTCTACCGTTGTTTAAACTACGTTATTTGCGTCCATTATTGTGTAATCAATATTGGCCTGATCATGGTCCTCACATCAAAGCTTTACTCTCGGGTCTCGAGAATTTAAATTATCGCTTATTCGCTTACTAACGAACAGCGTGTGTTCAATCAGGTGAAAAACGCTTGGAACAGACTGAGTAGTCATCGTTTTTGGAAGT
>NW_008758158.1:0-829 GCF_000715545.1 Opisthorchis viverrini | reverse complement strand
GAAACATCCACAGTGAACTAAAGTACTGCGGCTCTCCTTTTTATTAGCGTGAAACATTTCGGAATCTTGCAAACTCTGAAGTTAACCAACTAATGAAGTTGTATTTACGATTTTCAAAATGTGCACGAAAATGTCCCACCCTAGAGAGCATTTCTAGACTAAACTACAGTCACGTCGTATTGGTTTTGATAGCAAACCTCAAATTACCGTTAAAGAGATATTCTTTATGCCGAATTTAGTTACGCATCACAACATTCTATTCGAAGGTTTTCGCTAAAGTAAAATGGTGCACGCAAGTTTTATAATGATATTGAAAACAGACGTTCACACCAAAAACCAGAGAAATTATGCGGCAGAAATTTTTCAGTCGTCTGAACATTAAAATAATTCTTGCTTTGTCTACGTATTTCGACTTGGGTAGGCAAGTCGAGCTTACTGCGAATCCTTGTCAACGTCGTTTCTAATATTTTTTGAGGATCGAACTTTGAAGAGTTATTGTTGTGCTATTGATACAACCGTTATACTTTGAGCGCTCAGAGAAAACCACTATGCATATAACAATGCTGGTCACAAAATTGAAAGTTATATTCAACATGTTATGAACGTATTTTTCAAAAAATCATCTGCAGGCCTTAAGTGTATTATGTTCCGAGTAGTTTAACTGACGGTTTGTTGGATTGGAACCGCCAATACCGTCACTACAGTGAGCTATTCAGCAAGCGAATGTAGGCCACGGGCAAATTCTATTGCATTTAGCAGATGCATCCAGCCGTAGAATTCAGCCATTTAAAAAATTTTTTTTCTTACGCCCGTGATACATCTTTTCCGA
>NW_008758157.1:0-829 GCF_000715545.1 Opisthorchis viverrini | reverse complement strand
CAACCTGAGTCCGTTGACGTGTGTGAATCCTGGTTCCTTCTCCTTAGTTTTTCTGGGACTTCCCCAGGTTTGACGGATGTGTACAGTTTTCGTCAGGGGTTGACTCATTGAGTGTCGCGTCAACATTCCTAGTTGAAAGTGACGACAAATTTTTTCCGGTTGTGTTAAAGAAAGTAACTACCGTCGCGCAGTGGATTTCGTGTAAGCCAAAGTTGGAATTATGTATTTGGTTTTCCTAGAGTTCCCCAGGTCTTCTAAGGGATATTGTGCGCATTGGTTGGGTCATCATGAGTATAAAGCACTCGAAAATCGATAAATGTTTATTGGTTAAGTTTTGATATAATTATTAAGTTGTCCAGAGTCCTTCGACAACCTGCTACCTATTTTGCCCTTGTTGGGGCCAACCACTAAGGCCTAGTAAGCGGGTATCCATTTAGATGGAGGGATAAATTCCCTGGATGAGTTGTTTCGGCTCTGGGTGACTTGCTCATCCGATTGGATTCGATGTCCACATTGATATTAGGTTAACTTCGTAGCGTAGCTTGCCTGTGCAATTAATATCTGGTTGTCTACAAAACACGTTGCCTTTGGTGGGTAATAAAAATGAATCGTTATAATTTTTCGCTCTCGCCTCTATGTATACGGCGTTCGGTTCGGCGGTTCGGCCCTAGTGGTTAGTTCTGGAAGTGTTTCCTATCCAGGGTTTCATTACATTTCATTATTTTCTTTCATTCAGCAGGCTAGGTGATCGTAAAATACTCGTGCTAAGTTAAAAACTTCCAGGTTTTCATGATGTGACGACAGTACAAGTGGTTTCCAAAGTGGAAAT
>NW_008758156.1:0-829 GCF_000715545.1 Opisthorchis viverrini | reverse complement strand
AAGGACGGAGTTCACCTACTAAGCATTTTGGACTACTTACAATCTACTCTTTCGAATGAGAAGGAAGGAAACAAAGTTTACATAGTGCACAAAATTCATTTTTGTCAGTTCAACTGCAATATAACGATAGATTCGAAACAATGGAGGGAAACCAGTCGTCTAGCTTGACGGATGAAGTCAATGAAGGAATCTGAAAGATTCGAGCCACGTTTTCTGATTTGGGACACCTATGGTGGCACACCGGGATATCCATGAACCTCAAAGGACAAGTGTATCAGACCAAATTAGGGTCTCTTGTGCTGTATGGCATTAAGATATGACCCAATTGTGCGGCGAAACTGAGAAATCTTCAGGCACTCGACAACCGTTTTCTCAGGACCATAGTTCGTGTAAGCCAGTGCCAGCGTGTCAGAGAACGAACGTTCGGCTGTGTAATGGGGACTTCCATCGAAGAATGCGTCCAGCACCAGAGGCTGTTTTGGCTAGGCCATGTACTGTGCATGTGGAATTATCATTTCACGGAGAGAGTGGTGATTTTTGTGCCAAATGCACACTGACGCAAACACAGAGGTGGTCAGATTCTGACCTAGCAGAGGAAAACAAAACGATTACGGGGTATTTGAGTGCCACTCGCCCTCCAGAATGGGACCACGTGATCCCCAGTGCGCCTGATTGAATAGGCTGCAATATATGATTGCTAATCGATATCATTGGCGATCTTGTAGCCCGTTCTTATCGAGGTTGTACAATTCACAATAAGGCTTTCATTAAAATTATGGCTGAACGGCAGCAACGCATCAGTGACGAAAAATGTTGCTGTGGTGATGAT
>NW_008758155.1:0-829 GCF_000715545.1 Opisthorchis viverrini | reverse complement strand
ACAAGGATTATTTGTTTCGCGCTGAAGCTATGGATGTGTTTTAGTGACAAAACACCTCAGTTCACTTGCTTATTTGTAGCAATGAGTGGGAATGACAGCTGCTTAGAAGAGTGGATACTGGTTTTTATAGGCATGTCGCTACTCAGTAATTCACTCAAAGACATGCACCCTCCTACTGAGATTCTTCTATACGAGTTTCACGCTTACAAGACATTCATTCTTCTGACTTACCAATGGGTAGTCTAATTTCATCACTAATATCAGTGCAATGATTTACCTACCCGCGGAATGAGGAATGATCTGTGCTGCGAAGGCACTTATTGGCAAACACTAACCAAGTGCTTACGAGCTGTTAGACGTACAAAGCTATTGGAGAGTGTAGAATTGCAAGCGTCCACTTTAACGTCCCCGCAAGTTCTCAGGATGTCAAATATTTATAAAGGAACAAAACAAAGCAGTTTCGTAATTTCCGTAATAGCCCCATTTTCCGTCAGATACTGGGGCGGGGCCTGGACTGAAGCCCGGATGATAGACCAGTTGTGTGCTTTTTCAGCAGTATACACCAGTACGCCCGCAACCATTCCCGTGCGACAAAAGAGTAGAAATAAGACAAGCAACAGGAACCATGAGGCCATCTAAAATCAGGTATACTTCGCCGTTTTCTCAAATTCTGTTGTTCTTCTTGCGTCAGCTGTCCTCAGTTATTTCACGCATGGATAATATGTATCTCATGAACATCCAGCTGTACTTGGGTCTACCACAAATTGCTGAAAAAGTAGGCTGTGAGTAAATCCGGGTACATACAGACATCAAAACTAATGTTCTTATC